>NC_057804.1:449688638-449950550 GCF_018294505.1 Triticum aestivum
AGACGAACAAAAGAGGGGCGAAGAAAAGGCAAATCTTTTCGAAAATCATTTAGAAGTGGGGGAGAGGAAAACGAGAGGCGAATGGTGAATAATGTCATGCAAGAGATGAGAGTTTATGACGGGTACTTGGTATGTCTTGACTTGGCGTAGATCTCCCCGGCAACGGCGCCATAAATTCTTCCTGTTACTTCTTGAGCCTGTGTTGGTTTTTTCCTTGAAGAGGAAAGGGTGATGCATCAAAGTAGAGATAAGTATTTCCCTCAGTTTGAGAACCAAGGTATCAATCCAGTAGGAGACAACGCACAAATCACCAGATACCTGTACAAACAATCAAACAAGCTTGCACCCAATGGGATAAAGGGGTTGTCAATCCCTTCACGGTTACTTGCAAAAGTGAGATTTGATAGAGATAGATAAACGATAAAGTAACTATTTTAGATATTTTTGGTTTATAGATCGGAAAGTAAAAGATTGCAAGAATAGTAGATTGAAAACTAAAACTGTAGATCGAAAACTTGTATGATGGAAAATAGACCCGGGGGCCATAGGTTTCACGAGTGGCTTGAACAAATTACTGCCGAGCAATTGATAGAAAAGCGCAAAGTTATGATGATATCTAACGCAATGATCATGAATATAGGCATCACGTCTGTGTCAAGTAGACTGACTCCTGCCTGCATCTATTGCTATTACTGCACACATCGACCGCTATCCAGCATGCATCTAGAGTATTAAGTTCATAAAGAACAGAGTAACACATTAAGTAAGATGACATGATGTGGAGGAATTAACTCAAGCAATATGATGAAAACCCCATCTTTTTATCCTCGATGGCAACAATACAATACGTGCCTTGGTGCCCCTACTGTTACTAGGAAAGGACACCACAAGATTGAACCCAAAGCTAAGCACTTCTCCCATTGCAAGAAAAATCAATCTAGTTGGCCAAACCAAACCGATAGTTCGAAGAGAATTACAAACATATCAAATTATGCATAAAAGAATTCAGAGAAGATTCAAATAATATTCATAGATAAGCTGATCATAAATCCACAATTAAACGGATCTCGGCAAACACATCGCAAAAAAGCATTACATCGAATAGATCTCCGAGAACATCGAGGAGAACATGGTATTGAGAATTAAAAAGAGAGAAGAAGTCGTCTAGCTACTAGCTATGGACCCGTAGGTATGTGGTACATACTCGTGCTTCATCGGAAGGGCAATGGTGTTGATGTAGAAGCCCTCCATGCTCGAATCTCCCTCCAGCAGGACATCGGAAAAGGCCCCTAGATTGGATCTCATGGGTACAGAAGGTTGCGGTGGCGGAAAAGTGTTTCCGTGGATGCCTCTGTTGCGGTGGCGGGGGTGGCGGGGGTGGGGGGTGGGGGGAGCCCTGCTGGTGACATGCCAGCACATTTCTATCATGATTATTCACATCTGCGTCGTCTTAATGGCGGTTCATATTATTAACATTCAAATTCTGGCAATGTAAGAAATAACAATGTCAAGATAGACATTGAATAGGGTTTCACGGACACCAGACACAAACCACACCAACACATGATGCAAGACTCTAGATAATGTTATCTGTCATAGACGACACCAAGGTGTTCAGTTCACTCTCTGCGCAATTCGCTAGAGCCTAAGACAAGCTTTCATTTATCCAACATGTTGGAGGATCAATCATGGAGGCAGGCCACATATCAGGTCATCTTTTTGGAACAAGAACACTTCCCGTGTTCCCATCGTCAACGTGTCCTTCCGGAACACTTTGATTTTTAGATGCGCCTTTGGGCGATTCTGGAAAATCAATATGGCCCCTCACTGAACTTCTGAGTCCATTTGCCATCTCATGATCCCTGCAAAGATTTTGCACTTACCACAAATTCTGAAAGTAGAACAGACAGAGGACACAGATGACTATATATGATGACAAAAGGACGAGGGCAAAAGCTACCTACAATAAAACACAGTCCGGCCCACAATCTCCCATCTCCTCTATATCTTACCTATAATACCACCAGAGATTTTCCTACAATACAAAAACAAAGGGTCAACAAAAGAAAATACATCAAAGCAGACAATATCACCAGGAGCTCTTTGATACAGATGTGGATGTCGCAATATCATCACTATTATGCTTGGTTTTGGAAGAGTGTATCCAACAGGATGCACCTGACTATGACCAATTGTGCTTGCACAACATCAGGGAATGATTTTTGAGACATGCATAGCGGTTGGAGATGCATATAACTGCATGCCTTTCTACTTTGGGCTCGGGCTTGAACCTCTGATCGTGTGAGGCGATGCATGACTCTATGGGATGGTTTCATCGTGTATGTTACATAGAAAAATAGGTTGTACTATATACATGTTGGGGACCGTAGTAATTTCAAAAAAATTCCTACGTACACACAAGATCATGGTGATGCATAGCAACGAGAGGGGAGAGTGTTGTCCATGTACCCTCGTAGACCGAAAGCGGAAGCGTTAGCACAACGCGGTTGATGTAGTCGTACGTCTTCACGATCCGACCGATCCAAGTACTGAACATACGACACGTCCGAGTTCAGCACACGTTCAGCTCGATCACGTCCCATGAACTTCGATCCAGCAGAGCTTTGCGGGAGAGTTCCGTCAGCACGACGGCATGATGACGGTGTTGATGATGCTACTGACGCAGGGCTTCTCCTAAGCACCGCTACGATATTACCGAGGTGGAATATCATGGAGGGGGGCACCACACACGGCTAAGAGATCAATGATCAATTGTTGTGTCTAGAGGTGCCCCCCTGCCCCCGTATATAAAGAAGCAAGGGGGGAGGCCGGCCAGCCTTGGGGCGCACCAAGGAGGGGAGGAGTCTTCCTCCTAGTAGGAGTAGGACTCCCCTCTTTCCTAGTCCAACTAGGAAAAGGAAGGGGGAAGGAAGGAGAGGGAAAGGAGAAGGAAAGGGGGCGCACCCCCTTCCTAGTCCAATTAGGACCCCCTATAGGGAGGGGGGCAGCTGCCCCTTGTGGGCTGCCTTCCCTCTTCCCTATGGCCCATGTAGGCCCAATAGTCCCCCCGGGGTTTCTGATAACCCCTTGGCACTCCGATAAATACCTGAATCACTCGGAACCTTTCCGATGTCCGAATATAGTCGTCCAATATATTGATCTTTACATCTCGACCATTTCGAGACTCCTCGTCATGTCCCCAATCTCATCAGGGACTCGGACCTACCTTCGGTACATCAAAACACATAAACTCATAATATAACCGTCATCGAACTTTAAGCGTACGGACCCTACGGGTTCGAGAACTATGTAGACATGACCGAGACACGTTTCCTGTCAATAACCAATAGCGGAACCTGGATGCTCATATTGGCTCCCACATATTCTACGAAGATCTTTATCGGTCAAACCACATAACAACATATGTTGTTCCCTTTGTCATAGGTATGTTACTTGCCCGAGATTCGATTGTCGGTATCTCAATACCTAGTTCAATCTCGTTACCGGCAAGTCTCTTTACTCATTATGTAATGCATCATCCCGCAACTAACTCATTAGTCACATTGCTTGCAAGGCTTATAGTGATGTGCATTACCGAGAATGCCCAAAGATACCTCTCCGATAATCAGAGTGACAAATCCTAATCTCGAAATACGCCAACTCAACATGTACCTTCGAAGACACCTGTAGAGCTCCTTTATAATCACCCAGTTATGTTGTGACGTTTGGTAGCACACAAAGTGTTACTCCGGTAAACGGGAGTTGCATAATCTCATAGTCATAGGAACATGTATAAGTCATGAAGAAAGCAATAGCAACATACTTAACGATCAACTGCTAAGCTAACGGAATGGGTCAAGTCAATCACATCATTCTCTAATGATGTGATCCCGTTAATCAAATGACAACTCATGTCTATGGTTAGGAAACTTAACCATCTTTGATTAACGAGCTAGTCAAGTAGAGGCATACTAGTGACACTATGTTTGTCTATGTATTCACACATGTACTAAGTTTCCGGTTAATACAATTCTAGCATGAATAATAAACATTTATCATGAAATAAGGAAATAAATAATAACTTTATTATTGCCTCTAGGGCATATTTCCTTCAGTCTCCCACTTGCACTAGAGTCAATAATCTAGTTCACATCATCATGTGATTTAACACCAATATTCACATCTGTATGTGATTAATACCCATAGTTCACATCGTCATGTGATCAACACCCAAAGGGTACTTAAGGTATGATCATGTTTTGTCGTGAGAGAAGTTTAGTGAACAGGTCTGTCACATTCAGAGTCGTATGTATTTTGCAAATATTCTATGTCTACAATTCTCTGCACGGAGCTACTCTAGCTAATTGTTCCAACTTCCAATATGTATCCAGATTGAGACTTAGAGTCATCTAGATTGGTGTAAAAGCTTGCACTGATGTAACTCTTTACGACGGGCTCTTTTATCACCTCCATAATCAAGAAATATTTCCTTAGTCCTCACTAAGGATAATCTTGACCACTGTCTAGTGATCTACTCTAAGATCAAAATTGTACTCCCTTGCCAAACTCAGAACAAAGTATACAATAGGTTTTGTACACAGCATAGCATACTTTATAGAACCTATGACTGAAGGCATAGGGAATGAATTTTCATTCTCTTTCTATTTTCTGCCATGGTCGGGTTTTCAGTCTTACTCAACTTTACACCTGGCAACCCAGGCAAGAACTCCTTCTTTGAGTGTTCCATTTTGAACTACTTCAAAAACTTATCAAGGTATGTACTCACTGAAAAATCTTATCAAGCGTCTTGATCTATCTCTGTAGATCTTGATGTCCAATGTGTAAGCAACTTCACCGAGGTCTTTCATTGAAAAACTTTTATTCAAGTATCCTTTTATGCTATCCAAAAATTCTATATCATTTCCAATCAACAATATGTCGTCCACATATAATATCAGAAATGCTACAGATCTCCCACTCACTTTCTTGTAAATACAGGCTTCTCCAGAAGTCTGTATAAAACCATATGCTTTGATCACACTATCAAAGCGTTTATTCCAACTCCGAGAGACTTGCACCAGTCCATAAATGGATCCCTGGAGCTTGCACACTTTGTTAGCACCTTTCAGATCGACAAAACCTTTTTTTGGAACGAAGACGCTAGAAGCGTCTGGCTTTAAATTAATAAAGCCCATACGACAACAAGGTTCAAACGGTTACAAACTTAGCAAACTAAAAAGAGTAGCAACGGTCCACGACCAGCACGGGAAGGACATAAGGTTCATCGCGTCAACAATATTACAGCCATCCAAACAGCACACCGCACCACCCAAGCTAAGAGACTTGCCACAGAAGTCACTCCAAAATCCTTTTCAGCTCGTCGGGTCCTGTCTTGCTTGTGCCTGAATCGCCTTGATGCGCTCCATGGCTTCTGTCATGCGCTCAACATCGCGCTCCTTCCCCAGAGGGGTCCACATCTGCAAAAATAGGTGGCATTTGAAGATCACGTCTCCAGGATGGTGAGGAAATTTTTTCTCGATGGTAATCTTATTATGCATCGTCCAAATAGCCCAAAGCATCGCCCCTACGCATCGCCAAACTATTCTACTTGAAGTCCCTTTAGTGGACTTTAGGATGGTGACAAGTTGGTGCCCTGAGGCAGGGTTCCAGTCCGTGTGGAAGGCCTCCCGAGCCGCACTCCACGCGAACCTGGCCAAATGGCATCTGAAAAATACATGGTTCGCATCTTCGCCAAGTCCACAAACCGAGCAAGTACCGTCTGCCGGACCATTTCGTTTGGCCACATTATCTGACGTAGGCAGCCTATTCCTAAGCATTTGCCACATGAAGATTTTTATCTTCAAAGGCAGGCCTGCCTTCCACAGCCTCTTAGCTATATCAAGCGCTGGCCCTTCCGTGAGCTTGTTATACAGGGACTTAACCAAGAACTTCCGTGAAGCAGTCAGGTTCCACTCTACCGTGTCAACCGTCGTCCCTAGACGGTTGGCACCGATCAGCTGAATCAACCCATCCCAAGATGCATGCTCTTCGTTCGTAAGGGACCGCATAAAGTGAATCGCCAGAGGGTCAGTGCGGATTGCCTCCCCAACTAAGACGTTTGTGTTAGTGGCTATCCGATAAAGGTTGGGGTGGCTTTGCCAAAGGGGGGAAGTACCCAGCCAATGATCGAGCCAAAACCGGGCTGATTGGCCATTGTTAATCTGAAATTTGGCCCCAATGTCAAAAGCCGGCCGCACCGCTTGGAGCCCTCTCCAAAACACGGAGCCGTTGGCCGAGGCCGTGAAGGGGTTCCCGTTTGGGAAGTACTTGGACCTTAACAGTCTCGCCCAGAGCCCCGACTCATCTTGGGCCAACGGCCACCACCATTTGGCAAGGAGGGCGACGTTCATTAGTTTGGAATTGAGAATTCCCAATCCACCATATTTTTTTGGCCTACAAACAGCCGCCCATTTGACAAGGTGGTATTTCCTCTTGATTCCAGTTCCTTCCCAAAAGAACCGTGATCTCGGAGTATCTAGCTCTGCGTGAACGCCGTTAGCTAGCAAGAACATCCCCATTGTGAAAAGGGGAAGAGAAGAGAGGCTCGAGTTTGTCAGAATAAGCCTTGCGGCCGAGGACATGAATCTCCCACGCCACGGGCTTACCCTGTTGGCCACTTTCCCGTACAGGGGCTCCCACTCAAAAATCGAAAGTTTGCGGTGAGATATAGGAAGCCCAAGGTACTTAATTCGAAAGCTCCCCAGCTTGCAATTAAGTAGGTTTGCGACACGTGTGCTGTGTTGGTCTTCCATCCCCATGGTAATGACCTCACTCTTAAGAAAGTTAATCTTGAGTCCGGAGAGGAGCTCAAAAGCTAATAGCAAGAGCTTTATCGTAGCAATACTATGGTCGTCCGGGTTAAACAGCAGCAAGGTGTCGTCAGCATATTGGAGGTGTGTCACACCACCTGAAATGAGGTGTGGGACAAGCCCCTTGATGTGTCCCGCCTCCCTGGCTTTGGACAACATGGCAGCCAAAGCGTCCGCCACAAAGTTAAAGACGAGGGGGAAAACGGGGTCGCCTTGTCTAAGTCCTTTCCTATTACAAAAGAACTTACCCATATCTCCATTGACAATAACTGAGGTGTTGCCACTCGAGATCAGATGCATGATCCGGTGGACGAACCCTGCCTCAAAACCCTTTTTGAGGAGGACCTCCCGTACAAACTCCCAGTTAACACGATCGTATGCTTTTTCGAAATCTAATTTGAGGATGATGCCCTGGCCCTGCGAACGTTTCAACTCATGTATAATCTCCGTAAGGGTAATAGGCCCTTCCAGGATGTTCCTGCCTTTAAGGAAAGTGGTCTGGCTAGTGCTAATGACACGTTGAGCGACCGACGCTAACCTAGAGGCATAGGCCTTGGCACAAATCTTGAATGGAACGTTTATGAGCATGATCGGCCGGAACTGCTTAATAGAATCCGCCCCTTTAACCTTGGGGATCAGGCATATGGCCCCATAATTGAGACGCGACAGGTCCACCGAACCAAGGGTAAAGCCATTGAGAATCGCTAGAAACAAGGCCCTAAGCGCCGGCCAAAACCGTTTAAAGAACTCCACCGGCCATCCATCCGGGCCAGGAGCCGTGCCGTTCTTCATGCCAGCAAGCGCACTATCGAGCTCTTACGTCGAAAAGGACACCATCAAGGCGTCATTTTCCTGCTGCGAAACACGCTTGTGCAAGCCCCATAAGTCTTCCCTGAGACTTAAACTCTTTACTTCGGTTGTACCCAACAGCTCGACGAAGAAATCAAAGATGTGCTTAACTATTTCGTTTTGGGTGACCAGGGTCCCGCCCTCCGACTAGAGCCTAAGAATCATGCTCTTGCGCTTACGACCATTAGCGTAAGCGTGGAAGTATCCTGTGTTTGCGTCGCCTTTCACGACCCACTTAACGCCGCCCCTGCGGCGCCAATACTCCTCCTCTGCCCTGAGAATAGCCAAGACTTGGTGCTCTAAGGAGTATCTATACTCCCATTCGTCCCCAGAGAAGGTTCTCATGTCCGCCTGCGCGTCTAAGAGAGCGATTTCATTCACTATGCGCTCCCGAACCCTTTTAGATTCGCTGCCATGATTGGCCCCCCAACCCCTGAGGAAAGCCCGTAAGGCGGCGGCAGCAGAGGACCATAACTCTACTGGTCCTCGTTGGCGGCCAACCTGGTTACCAATCAAAGACCAACGGTCCGTGACAAGTTGGCAGAAACCTTCATGTTCGAACCACGCCGTCTCGAAAAAGAATCTACGGCTACGATGCACACTTTCCTCCCCTGATGAAAGAATCAGAGGAACGTGGTCTGATCCAATGCGCGTTTCCGCCACTAAGGTACATAGGGGGAACAAGACCTCCTAGTCACTTGAACAAAAAACACAGTCAAGTACACATCACACTGGCTCCCGTTGTTTGTTTGTCCAAGTATATCTTGTCCCTGTACGCGCAATCTCTCTAAGAGCAGCGGCCGCGATGGCATTATTGAACAAGGACACCCTAGCCCAGTCAATGTTGTCGTTGCTCTTATCCGCCCCCGAGCGGACCAAGTTAAAATCACCTCCCACCAAACTGGTAAGTTGGACACTTGTTTGGCCCCAACCAGAGCTATGAGTTCTCCCAAGAACTCCGCAGACCGCGCATGATTAGCCGGCCCATATACACTTACGATCACCCAAGAGGCAAGGGAAACCCGATGACGAAAAGTGGCAGCGATATAAAACGAACCAGATTCCCACATAATAATGCCGCAAGCATCTTTATTACAACCCATCAATTGACCACTAGAAAGGCCCACGGAAGGGGTCCAGAACCAATCAAAACGCTGGAGCGGATCGTACGCCAAAAGATCTCTAAATGAAAAATCAGCCTTAATCGTCTCCTGGAGCGCGACAAAGTCGATGTGTTCTTTGGCCATATACTCACGCAGTTGCGTACGCCGCCCCACATGCCCACAACCACGGATATTCCAGAAGATGTATCGCATCAAATGATCCGGTTGCGCAGGCGGACTCCACGGGAGCTAACCGCCTTGGCCACACGCTTCCTAACCGGCGCCCGGCTGGAAGAGGGAAAGTCCGAGGCCACCCCAGCCTCGTCTCCCTCGATGGGCAGAGAGACAAGACCAGCCCCTACTGGTGCTGAAGACTGGCCGTCCACTGACTGAATGGCCACGCCCCTGGCAGCAGCAGCCGCCAGGGCGGCCTGAGCTTCTTCACACGCTCGCACTAACGGAATAATGTCCAAAGTCAAAGAATCAAGCGCAACACCACTATCATGAAGAATCTCGGCAAGATGCTCGTCGGAAAAAGCATTCAGAATCTTAAAAGAAGGGGTAGGGTTACCTGCAACATCCATGTTTTTGTCAGCAGCACGGAGCTTGGCACTTTCCAGAGAACATAAGTCCCCAAGCTTGGCCTTGGCACGAGCACTTGGAGCCCGGGACGCCACTGGGGTTGCCCTTGTACGCTTGGCCTTGGCTGCTGGCCCTGAAGCCACCAAAGCCGCCCCCAACTCGCCCCCCAGCGCCGCGCCGACCCCGCCGCAGCCGTGTCCACCGTCTTGCACCCAGCCTTCCGCCCAGCAGTCTTCTTGGCCTGGCGGCCGGAGCCGCTCGACAGGCGCCCTTCCGAGACCGGAGTGGGTACCAAGTCCATGAGGATGCAGTCCAACCCCGAGCCCCCTCCGCCCCCTGGAGAGGCAGGCAAGGCCTCGGTCTCCATGGCCACCAACGACAGAGGCACTATCGCATTCCCCAGCCTTTCGAAGGACGGGTCCAGAGAGCGAGCGAGGGGGGGAAGGCTTACGGTCGTGTCTTGAGTCGCTATCACCCCCAGTTTCTCCCAAGTTTCAGTATCAATTGAAGTATCTTTGATGCTATCTTCATGCTCATCAGCCAGCTCGCCCATCACCCCATCTTGACCAACCGCCCGCACTCTGAAGCCAGCCGCCTCCTTCTGTGGCACCACCGACGCAGCAATGGGCACTATCGCACCAGTGGCAGTCACCTTGGAGGAATTGCCCGCGGGTGGCCCAGGCTTGTGAGGCCCGCCCTTGCCATGCTGGCTGTCAGGCGGGGGAGCGGAGGGGCCCGCCCCCGGAGCCCCTCCCCCAACCCCCAGCCACCGCGGGAGCTGCTCCAGCTCAACCCTGATCTGGTACCCTTCGTGGTTGAACCAAACCTCCACTGTGCCGTTCAGCTTGGCCGGAGTCTTGCAAGCCAGTTTCATCCGCACCGGACCCAATTTAATGATGGAGAGCTCATCGACCACGATAGGCCGCCCCAACATCTTGAAAGCCTCCTCGATACACTCGATCTTGCGATGCTTCTCAGGGATCCCATGGAGCCGCACCCATGCTTCTGGCATCACCATAGGTTGAATCACCTCGTGCACCACATCACGCACCCTAGCGGTGATGTCGTTAATTGAGAGGAACAGCTTGCCACTAGTCCGACCCATATGAAGGAGATCTGCAGAGGGGAAAACCACCATGAAATCGTCTTCTCCCACTTGAGTGACTTGCTAGTCCCAATCCCCCGTAACCATGTGCTTGAGCTCCTGCTTGAGGACCCGCAGATTCAGGCGGCCCGGCTCTGCGGAGAGAATCACAGCATTGCCGATCGAGACCAGCCGAGGACCCTCGGACTCCGCCTCCTCTTCAAACTGCAGACAGAAGAAACCCTCCCCTGAAATTGCGCTTCTCATGATCTGCAGGCTTGGCTGACACCCCTTCGTCGGACAGTGCGCAGATGCATGTCCCTCTTCCTTGCATAGCACACACAAGGGCTGAAATTTGCACTTGGACTGATAGTGACCTAGCCTGCCGCACTTGAAGCACTCCACATCCATCTCCTCCGACGCGTCCTCCACCGGAATGGGCTCGCCCGCTATGCCCTTCGCACCAGGGGGGAGAGACACCGCCAGAGGTTCGGCCGCCGCCCTAGGCTTATTGGCCAGAGGATCCCCATGGCCACCACCATAGTTGGGAAGATCCGCTGGCTTGCGCTCGAGCTCCCGGCGCCGAGCCATCTCTTTTTTCTTCTTTCTTCGCTCCTGCTGCTGGATCCACCAAGGGGGAGGAGGACCCCAATCCCCCTCGCGCCCCTCCTGCTCGTGGCTTCGCTCAGATCTGCCGCTCGGTCTTGCGCACATCTCTTTCTTTGCCTTCTCCCTCAGATCGTGCTCACACCGCCGCTCCCCATCCGAGACCAGAGGCTCCATTGGCCTCTTCTCCGCACGCCGCCCGCTCATCACCGCCGCCGCAAACGAAATGGAGAGAGGAGGAGGTGGGGAGATGGGGTGGATGGAGCGAACGAGGTGAGCCCAGCGCCGCACCTTGTTTCTGGAAGCATGAAACCCTAGCGTGGGGTCGAGGCAGCCGCGTCACATCCATATATAGGCGCCACCGCTGGGCCTAGGCCGAGGCAGGCCCGGCACAGGCTGGTCAGAACCGACAGGACCACTTAGAGCCAGACCCCCGGGACCAGAAGGCACACTGTCCCCCACTAGACTTGGGCCGCCGACCCTCACTAAACTTGGTGAGTGGGCCGGCCCATGATCCACCTGCCCCTCGGCGGCCCCTGGCCCAGTGCCCGCAACCCTAGTCGCAAGGGAGCCAGAACCGCCCGCCGCCTCCTGCGGCACGGCCAGCGGTGCCGCCAGCACCCGCCCGACCGTTGCCGCCGCCGCCAGACATGGCCACTCCACCTCCGAGTCCACCGCAGCCAGGAGTGCAGCCGCCCCCTCTCCTGGATGCCCCGTGCGGCACCCCCTGGAGATGCCGAGCCCTTGCCCGGAGTCAAAGAGGGTCTCCAAGCACGGACTGCGACCTCGCGCGACCCCCGATCTCCCGGAGCAAAACGGCGGCGCGCCCTCACGGCGCCGCTCCCCTCCGCATGCGCACAAGCCACAAAATCTCCAAGCGACGGCCTCGCGCGGCGCCAGATGCTCAGCCTCCACCGTTGAATCCACAACCTCCTCGGCCTCGTCCTTCGAATCGAAATCAGCCAACGCCCAAAAGCGGCCTCCCACGGATGCCAGCGCCGCGCCTGCCCCCATGGCCGGCCCCGCCCTCGGCGGAGAGGCGCTAGCGCCACGCCGGACAACCTCCCAGCCCTCGCTGGCCGGAGCCGAAGGCGACCGGGGCAGGGAGCCCGGGCCGTCGCCAGGAGGAGAGCCTAACGGTCCGCTCATTCTCGCGTGGTGGCGGATCGACAAAACCTTCTGGTTGCATCATATACAACTCTTTTTCCAGAAATCCGTTCAGGAATGCAGTTTTGACATCCATTTGCCAAATTTCATAATCATAAAATGCGGCAATTGCTAACATGATTCGGACAGACTTAAGCATCACTACGGGTGAGAAGGTCTCATCGTAGTCAACCCCTTGAACTTGTCGAAAACCTTTTGCAACAAGTCGAGCTTTGTATATAGTAACACTACTATCAGTGTCCATCTTCCTCTTGAAGATCCATTTATTCTCTACGGCTATCCGATCATCGGGCAAGTCCACCAAAGTCCACAATTTGTTCTCATACATGGATCCCATCTCAGATTTCATGGCCTCAAACCATTTCGCGGAATCTGGGCTCATCATCGCTTCCTCATAGTTTGTAGGTTTATCATGGTCTAGTAACATGACTTCCAGAATAGGATTACCATACCACTCTGGTGCGGACCGTACTCTGAAAGACCTACGAGGTTCTGTAGTAACTTGATTTGAAGTTTCATGATCATCATCATTAGCTTCCTCACTAATTGGTGTAGGCATCACTGGAACTGATTTTAGTGATGAACTATTTTCCAATTCGGGAGAAGGTACTATTACCTCATCAAGTTCTACTTTTCTCCCACTCACTTCTTTCGAGAGAAACTCCTTCTCTAGAAAGGATCCATTCTTAGCAACGAATATTTTGCCTTCGGATCTGTGATTAGAAGGTGTACCCAAAAGTCTCCTTTGGGTATCCTATGAAGATGCATTTCTCCGATTTGGGTTCGAGCTTATCAGGTTGAAACTTTTTCACATAAGCATCGCAACTCCAAACTTTAAGAAACGACAACTTAGGTTTATTGCTAAACCATAGTTCATACGGTGTTGTCTCAACGGATTTAGATGGTGCCCTATTTTAACGTGAATGCAGCTATCTCTAATGCATAACCCCAAAACGATATTGGTAAATCGGTAAGAGACATCATTGATCGCACCATATCCAATAAAGTGCAGTTATGACGTTCAGACACACTGTTACGATGTGGTGTTCCAGGTGACATGAGTTTGTGGAACTATTCCACATTATTTGAACTGAAGGCCAAAATCGTAACTCAAATATTCATCTCTATGGTCAGATCGTAGAAATTTTATTTTCTTGGTACGATGATTTTCCACTTCACTCTGAAATTCTTTGAACCTTTCAACTGTTTCAGACTTATGTTTCATCAACTAGATATACCCATATCTGCTCAAATCATCTGTGAAGGTCAGAAAATAATGATATTCGCCACGAGCCTTAATACTCACTGGTCTGCATACATCAGTATGTATTATGTCCAACAAGTTAGTAGCTCGTTCCATTGTTCCGGAGAACGGAGTTTTAGTCATCTTGCCCAAAAGGCGCGGTTCACACGCATCAAATGATTCGTAACCAAATGATTATGAAAATCCATCTTTATGGAGTTTCTTCATGCGCTTTACACCGATATAACCAAATGGTAGTGCCATAAATAAGTTGCACTATCATTATTAACTTTGCATCTTTTGGCATCAATATTATGAATATGTGTATCACTATGATCGAGATCCAACAAACTTATTTTCATTGGGTGTATGACCATTGAATGTTTTATTCAAGTAAACAGAACAACAATTATTCTCTGACTTTAAATGAATAACCGTATTGCAATAAACATGATCAAATCATATTCATGTTCAACGCAAAAGCCAAATAACATTTATTTAGGTCTAACACTAATCCCGAAAGTATAGGGAGTGTGTGATGATGATCATATCAATCTTGGAACTACTTCCAACACTCATCGTTACTTCCCCTCAACTAGTCTCTGTTTATTCTGTAACTCCTGTTTCGAGTTACTAATCTTAGCAACCGAACAATTATCAAATACTCCGGGGGGCTACTATAAACACTAGTAAGGCACACATCAATAACCTGTATATCAAATATACCCTTGTTCACTTTGCCATCCTTCTTATCCACCAAATATTCAGGGCATTTCCGCTTCCAGTGACCATTTCCTTTGCAGTGTAAGCACTCAGTTTCAGGCTTTGGTCCAGCTTTGGGATTCTTCGCAGGAGTGACAACTTGCTTGTCATTCTACTTGAAGTTCCCTTTCTTTCCCTTTGCCCATTTCTTGAAACTATTGGTCTTGTCAATCATCAACACTTGATGCTCTTTTCTTGATTTCTACCTTCGTCGATTTCAACATCACGAAGAGCTCGGGAATCGTTTTCGTCATCCCTTGCATACTATAGTTCATCATGAAGTTCTATTAACTTGGTGATGGTGACTAGAGAACTCTGTTAATCACTATCTTATCCGGAAGATTAACTCCCACTTGATTCAAGTGATTGTAGTACCCAGACAATCTGAGCACATGCTCACTAGTTGAGCAATTCTCCTCCATCTTTTAGCTATAGAACTTGTTGGAGACTTCATATCTCTCAACTCAAGTATTTGCTTGAAATATTAACTTCAACCCCTGGAACATCTCATATGGTCCATGACGTTCAAAACATATTTGAAGTCCCGATTCTAAGCCATTAAGCATGGTGCACTAAACTATCAAGTAGTCATCATATTGAGCTAGCCAAACGTTCATAACGTCTACATCTGCTCCTGCAATAGGTCTGTCACCTAGCGGTGCATCAAGGACATAATTCTTCTGTGCAGCAATGAGGATAATCCTCAGATCACGGATCCAATCCGCATCATTGCTACTATCATCTTTCAACTTAGTTTTCTCTAGGAACACATATAAAACATATGAAAGCAACAACGCAAGCTATTGATCTACAACATAATTTGCAAAATACTACCAGGACTAAGTTCATGATAAATTTAAGTTCAATTAATCATATTACTTAACAACTCCCACTTAGATAGACATCCCTCTAATCATCTAAGTGATCACGTGATGCAAATCAACTAAGCTATGTCCAATCATCACGTGAGATGGAGTAGTTTTCAATGGTGAACATCATTATGTTGATCATATCTACTATATGATTCACGCTCGACCATTCGGTCTCAGTGTTCCGAGGCCATATCTGTATATGCTAGGCTCGTCAAGTTTAACCTGAGTATTCCGCGTGTGCAACTGTTTTGCACCCATTGTATTTGAACGTAGAGCCTATCACACCCGATCATCACGTGGTGTCTCAGCACGAAGAACTTTCGCAACGGTGCATACTCAGGGAGAACACTTATACCTTGAAATTTAGTGAGAGATCATCTTATAATGCTACCGTCAACCAAAGGAAAATAAGATGCATAAAGGATAAACATCACATGCAATCAATATAAGTGATATAATATGGCCATCATCATCTTGTGCTTGTGATCACCTTGTCCGAAGCACCATCATGATCACCATCATCACCGGCGCGACACCTTGATCTCCATCGTAGCATCGTTGTCGTTTCGCCACCTATTGCTTCTACCACTATCGCTGCCGCTTAGTGATAAAGTAAAGCAATTATAGGGCGATTGCATTGCATACAATAAAGCGACAACCATATTGAAAGGATCGAGAAGAGGTGTCTAGAGGGGGGTGATTAGACACTAAGTACCAAAAGTTGCAGTTTTTAACTTCTTTAAGTTGGAGTGGAGTTTAGGCACAAGTTTAACACTCACTATACATATCAAGCAAGCATGCAAAGAGTATATGAGCGGCGGAAAGTAAAGCATGCAACTTGCAAGAATTTAAAGGGAAGGGTTTGGAGAATTCAAACGCAATTGAAGACACAGATGTTTTTGTCATGGTTCCGATAGGTGGTGCTATCGTTCATCCACGTTGATGGAGACTTCAACCCATGAAGGGTTACGATTGCGCGAGTCCATGGAGGGCTCCACCCACGAAGGGTCCATGAAGAAGCAACCTTGTCTATCCCATCATGGCCGTCGCCCACAAAGGACTTGCCTCAATAGCGATAGATCTTCACGAAGTAGGCAATCTCCTTGCCCTTACAAACTCCTTGGTTCAACTCCACAATCTTGTAGGAGGCTCCCAAGTGACACCTAGCCAATCTAGGAGACACCACTCTCCAAGAAGTAACAAATGGTGTATTGATGATGAACTCCTTGCTCTTGTGCTTCAAATGATAGTCTCCCCAACACTCAACTCTCTCTCACAGGATTTGGATTTGGTGGAAAGAAGATTTGAGTGGAAAGCAACTTGGGGAAGGCTAGAGATCAAGATTCATATGGTAGGAATGGAATATCTTGGCCTCAACACATGAGTAGGTGGTTCTCTCTCAGAAAATGCATGCTGGAAGTGTAGGTTCGTTCTGATGGCTCTCTCCATGAATGAAGAGGAGGTGGAGGGGTATATATAGCCTCCACACAAAATCTAGCCGTTACACACAACTTGCCAAACTCGGTGGGGCTGAATTGAAAAACTCGGTCGGACCGATTCAGCAAATCTAGTGACCGTTAGGATTTTCGGTGGGACCGACATGCAACTCAGTAGGACCGATATGGTTAGGGTTAGGGCTTAATGTAATCTCGGTAAGACCGATTACACAAACTCGGTGGGACCGATTTTGGTAATAAGATAACCAGAGAGTTGGTCAGGCAAACTCGGTTTGACCGATTTCACAAGCTCGGTAGGACCGATTTTGGTAATAAGTTAACCAGAGAGTTTGCATTGTAATCTCGGTAGTACTGATTGCTCAAACTCGGTGAGACCGATTTTGGTAATGGACATACAAAAAGAGATTACAATCCCATCTCGGTGAGACCGAGATCCCTATCGGTGAGACCAATTTGCCTAGGGTTTGTGGCAGTGGCTATGACATCTGAACTCGGTGGCGCCGGATAGAAAGAATCCGTAGGGCCGAGTTAGACTTTTGGTTTAGGACATATGTGGATGTGAGAAAGTAGTTGAGGGCTTTGGAGCATATCACTAAGCACTTTGAGCAAGCAAGCCATTAAGCAACACCTCATCCCCTCTTGATAGTATTGGCTTTTCCTATAGACTCAATGTGATCTTGGATCACTAAAATAGAAAATGTAGAGTCTTGATCTTGGAGCTTGAGCCAATCCTTTGTCCTTAGCATCTTGAAGGGGTTCCACATCCTTCAGTCCATGCCACTCCATTGTTGAACTTGTCTGAAACATACTAGGTAAAAGTGTTAGTCCAACAAGAGATATGTTGACATTAATTACCAAACCCACCCAGGGAGCACTTGTGCTTTCAATCTCCCCCTTTTTGGTAAGTGATGATAACATACATCAAAGCCTTAGATAAAGATATAAAGTATAATAAGTAAAGCTTTGGAAAGATATGTAACATGCATAGGCTCCCCCTACATGTATGCAATCATGTGAATATGGAATATAGAAGCATGTGAATGCATAAACATGACAGAGTAAGCAATGTGTTACATGTATCTTGGCTATATGCATCAGAGCAAATGATGTGAGTATGAGAAATGTACCTTCATGCTCATGAGTCCTTCTTGCAAACAGTATGTACATCAGTAAGAATTCTTCATACGCATGATTGTGATGCATATACTTACCTTGTGGTCTTGAGTTGGCTTGGATGGAATGAACCTGTGAAAATAAGGTTAGATAACACAGGTACACCTACTGGCCAGAGCAAACAAAAGAAACCACAAGAGTACTAAGACTGGGATGACATGTTGAGAGTGAGTACTAAGTACCACATTGAATATAGACATGTCCCCAAAGGTAAAGATGTGCAATGAATTTAAAGAATTTCTTTCCCTTAGATGTCTTGCTCCCCCTGAATCTAGAATGGGATACTGGGAGAAGATAGGGAACAGAAAATCAGAGCAAAATGCAAAATCAGAGCTCAAAGAAACAAATGAACAGAGCTAATGCAAATAAGCACATATGAACATGTCTTTCCCCTCAAGAAGACATGTGGCATCTCTCCTCTTGAACACCAAGCATCTGGGATCCTTGAAGATTACTCTCTTCTTGAGTATTCTCTCCCCCTGGAGATATCTCTCCCCCTGTTGAAGTGATAAGCTTTGATGTGATCTCTCTTTGATGTGATCTCTCTCTCTCCCTTTGACATCAATTTCCAAGAAGGGCCTTCTGGAATTTGTCGTGAATGGATTTGGTCCTTGAGTCACAGCACAAAGCACTAAGGAAAGTGTGATGCTTGTAGAGGACAAGATTCATTGAGTGGAGCTGGATCAAAAGTAAAGCAGGAATAAATGGCAAAATGTTTTTCCTGTTGTGAAATCGGTGGCACCGAGTTGGATGCTTCGGTTGCACCAAATGATTTCGGTTAGACCGAAAACAAGAAAACAGTGTGACCGAGTTCATCACAGAGAAAACACTTGTCACCTCAGCTCACTAGACAGGTAAGATCTCACAAGGATTTGCAAGCAATTAACAGAAATATTTGCAATGAATTGGATGCAGGGAATGCAGAACAAATAGAAAAGGAAAGAAATCTAGATGAAGTTTTTTTTGAAAGGGGAAACAAATATGCATGAGAAAAATGCAAGAGCACAGAAAAAGAACACGTGAGAACTTCATCTAGAAATGGTCGGCGACAAGGTCACCTATGTTAGAGTATATTGACTTAGGAGTCAAGTGAGATCACTTGATCATAGGTCATACTCATCGTTTAAGCTCAAAATGGGGTTACCATTTTTTTGTTTAAGCATCTTGATGTATTCACATCTTGTCGAGTTGCTTTGACTCATGACTTGGAGTAAAGCTTCTCTAAGATGGAATAACATACCTTGGGTGGTGGTGTTGATCGTGATCATTTAGTTGAACCTATGTGGGTTGCTCAAGGTTGATGTAGCTCATCAAGAGTTGGGAGCACCACTTGGAATTTGAGTTCATCTACCTACATGGGTTAGTTTTTGCAAGGAAGAGCACTTGTGTATCCAAAATGACAATCATGAAGATCAACATAGAATTTGTCAAATGATATGTTTGAATGGTTCCGTGCTTCCTTGTCTTCAACCACCATTGTGTAAAGACTTGGTGATGTAGAGATTGCTCAAGATGTGAGTGAGTTGCAATCTCATAGAATTAGATTCATCCAAGTACCTACAAGGGTTAGATAACGTGCAAGATGCAAATATATCCAAGACATAAGAT
The DNA here is from genome assembly GCF_018294505.1 of Triticum aestivum. Taxonomy (NCBI): domain Eukaryota; kingdom Viridiplantae; phylum Streptophyta; class Magnoliopsida; order Poales; family Poaceae; genus Triticum; species Triticum aestivum. The sequence continues at coordinate 449,708,014 of NC_057804.1, forward strand.
TTTCATCATAAGAGAAATATCACGGATTAGTCATAAGCTAATGTCTTGCATGCATCCGATGGAGTTCCTACTCCAAGTTTGAAGCATCAATGATGTTAAATTCACCTCTTAACCTGCAAAACACTTTCTCATCAAGTGGTTTAGTGAATATCCGCTAATTTCTTTTCGGTGCGAACATGCTTAAGATTAATGTCACCCTTAGCAACATGATCTCGAATGAAATGATGACGAACTTCAATATGCTTAGTTCGAGGGTGTTGCACGGGATTATGAGCAATCTTGATAGCACTTTCATTATCACAAAGTAATGGAACATGTTTCACATATATCCCATAATCTTTAAGCGTTTGGGTCATCCAAATTAATTGAGCACAACATGAACCAACGACAATGTATTCCGCTTCGGTGATGGATAAGGATACCGAGTTTTGTTTCTTGGAAGACCAAGACACAAGAGATATACCAAGAAATTGACAAGTACCCGAAGTGGACTTTCTATCAACCTTGTCACCGGCATAGTCCGAGTCGGAGTAGTCAACAAGATCGAAAGAGGCCCTCTTAGGATACCAAATGCCAAAATTTGGTGTATGGATTAAGTATCTCACTATCCTTTTCACGTCCTTAAGATGACATTCTTTAGGAGAAGCTTGATATCGTGCACACATGCACACACTTAGCATGATATCGGGACATGAAGCACATAGATATAACAATGAACCAACCATAGAGCGATAAACCTTTTGATCAACTGGTTCACCATCTTTGGTCAAATCAAGATGTCCACTAGTAGACATGGGTGTAGTCATACCTTTGCATTCTTGCATATTGAACTTCTTGAATAAGTCTTTGGTGTACTTCGTTTGAGAGACAAAGGTACCTTCCTTAGTTTGCTTGATTTGCAAACCAAGAAAGAATTTGAGTTCACTCATCATAGACATCTCAAACTTCTCCGACATTAGCTTCCCAAACTTTTCACTAAAATGAGGGTTAGTAGAACCAAATATAATATCATCAACATAGATTTGGCATACAAATAGTTCTCCATTGACCCTCTTAGTAAAAAGAGTAGAATCTATTTTTCCAATTTCAAAGCCTTTTTCAATAAGGAACTTGGTCAAGCATTTATACCATGCTCTAGGAGCTTGTTTAAGACCATAAAGAGCTTTGTGAAGTTTGTAAACATGATCAGGTTTCTTAGGATTAACAAGTCGGGAGGTTGTTTAACATAAACTTCCTCCTCTATTTCACCATTTAGAAAAGCACTTTTAATGTCCATTTGGTACAAGGTGATATCATGGTGATTAGCATAGGCAAGTAAGATGCGAATGGACTCAAGTCTAGTAACGGGAGCATAAGTCTCACCATAATCCATACCTTCGACTTGTGTGTAGCCTTGGGAGACGAGACGTGCTTTGTTGCGAACTACTTGTCCATCTTCATCTTGCTTGTTGCAAAACACCCATTTGGTACCGATGATGTTGTGGTTGTTGTCGGGCTTCTCAACCAATGTGCAAACTTGATTTCTCTCAAAGTTGTGTAGCTCTTCATGCATGGCATTTATCCACTCCGGATCTTCCAATGCCTCTTCAACATTCATAGGTTCAATGCTAGAGATGAATGAATAGTGTTCACAAAAGTTAGCTAAACGAGTTTTAGAGCGAGTGATTCTCCCGTTTTGGATATCATTGTATATTTGCTCAATGGGGTGGTCTTTAGCAATTCTTGCTCGAACTCATGAATGCTTTTGCTTGGGTCTTGGTTGAACATCTTCTTCATCTTGTTCTTCTTCTTGGCCTTCTTCATTGTTGACATTGTCGTTCTCTTGTCGTGGTGGAGAAGGAGGTTGTTGACGTTCATCTTGATGCACTTCCTCGTTTTCTTCATCTTGGTGTGTCCCACTTGTGGATGCTTCCATATCAACTCTTGGTTCACCTTGTCGTGGGGTAGAAGCTTCCACTTGGACGGACGAGGTACTCTCCTTCACCTCCGTTGGACGAATCTTGCCAATAGAAAAGTCTTGGATTGCTTCCGAGGGATCTTTGTCTCCTACATCAATTGGCAATTGCTCTACTTGCGAGCCGTTAGATTCATCAAACTTCACATCTACCGTTTCTTCAACCTTTCGGGTGAAATTGTAGTAGACACGGTATGTGTGAGAGTTTGAGCCATAACCAAGTAGGAAACCTTCATGAGACTTAGGAGCAAATTTAGAACGACGATGCTTATCAAGAATGTAGCACTTTGAGCCGAATACTCGAAAGTATCCAACTTGGGGTTTGTTACCGGTGAGGAGCTCGTATGCCGTCTTGCCGAGTAGCTTGTGAAGATACAAGCGATTTGTTGCATCACAAGCTGTCTCAACCGCTTCTGCCCAAAAGTGCTTCGGTATCTTGTACTCATCAAGCATCATTCTCGCCATTTCGATGAGCGTCTGGTTCTTCCTCTCAACAACTCCATTTTGTTGAGGTGTGTACGTAGCCAAGAACTCGTGTGAAATCTCTTCTTCATCAAGAAAGGTGTCCACATTTGTGTTCTTGAACTCCGTTCCATTGTCGCTCCGAACCTTCTTGATCTTCACTTCAAATTGATTTTGGGCCTTCCTAGCGAAGTTTTTTAAGATCTTTTGAACCTGTGATTTATCATCGAGAAAGAACACCCACGTAAATCTTGAAAAATCATCAACTATAACTAGACCAAAAGAATTTCCACCGAGACTTTTGTAGGCGTTGGGACCAAAAAGATCCATGTGAAGTAGCTCGAGTGGCCTCCTTGTCGTCATGATGTTCTTCACGGGATGCCTTCCTCCAACCTGTTTACCTGCTTGACAAGCGCTGCAAAGTCTATCCTTATCAAATATGACATCGTTAACTCCAAGGATATGATTTCCTTTAATAAGCTTGTCAAGGTTTCGCATACCAACATGACCTAATCGTCTATGCCATAACCAACCTTTAGAGGATTTAGCAATAAAGCAATTTCTAGGTTGAGCCTTTTTACTGAAATCAACAATGTACAGATCACCTCTATGTACACCGGTAAAGACCATTTTATGATTATCTCTACGAAACACTTGGCAATCTACTTCAGTAAATAGGACATTGAATCCTAAATCAGCAAGTCTAGATACTGAAAGTAAGTTGTAGCAAGAGATTCAATGAGCATGACATTTTGTATGGAGCTATCATGTGATATGGCCACCTTACCGAGGCCAACCACCTTACCCTTTGAGTTGTCACCGAAAGTGACATACTTTCGAGGACCATCGTTTTCAGCAAGCTCACGAAACATGTCTTTATCTCCGGTCATGTGATCGGTACATCCACTATCAAGAACCCATTCCTTTCCTCCTGCCATATATCCCCGAAGATTTGCCATAAGACCAAAGTGTCTCATTGCATCATCAAGATCAAAGTCACTATCACCATCCTCATCATAGTATCCATGTTCAACATCGCCATGTGGTGGATCAAATCCTAGAGAGGGTGATTCGTTAGAGTGAGTTTGACAATGATCTTGTTTATGAATTTTAATAGCTTCGGAAATAATATCACTAATAATTCCAACATCTCCTTTGGCACGCATAAGGTTTGTAAGCTCAAATAGACAATCACCAAACATATGATCACTAGAATTCAATTTACTCAAGGCAATAGACTTATGGAGAATTTCATCTAGATTTTTCAAGGAATAATTTGGAAAGCGTTCCTCAAGAAATTTCCATATGGTGTAGGCACACTTAAGAGTAGGCAAACATCCAATCAAGTTTTTAGGCAAGCCTCTAGTGATAAGTTCAACAGTTCTAAGATTGTGAATCATGTCAATTGAATCATCAAGGGTAGGATGCATAGGATCAACATGAGGTGCACAAGGGCTAGCAATGTACTTATTCAAATGATATTGCCTGAAAATCACAAGCATCTCATTTTTCCACTCATGAAAGTACTCTCCATCAAGTATAGGCACTCTATGTCTAAGACTCCCAATAGTAGACTCATCCATCTTCCTCCAATGGTGTTTAAACCAAGGCAATGGAGACCAAAGCTCTGATACCAATTGAAAAGATCGAGAAGAGGTGTCTAGAGGGGGGGGGTGATTAGACACTAAGTACCCAAAGTTGCAGTGTTTAACTTCTTTAAGTTGGAGTGGAGTTTAGGCACAAGTTTAACACTTCCCTTTACATTCTTGCAAGTTGCATGCTTTACTTTCCGCTGCTCATATACTCTTTGCATGCTTGCTTGATATGTATAGTGAGTGTTAAACTTGTGCCTAAACTCCTGCCAGTTGCCGATAACTCGATTACAAAACATGATCATCTCATACAATAAAATATAGTATCACGTCTTGACCATATCACATCACAACATGCCTTGCAAAAACAAGTTAGACGTCCTCTACTTTGTTGTTGCAAGTTTTACGTGGCTGCTACGGGCTGAGCAAGAACCGTTCTTACCTACGCACCAAAACCACAACGATAGTTCGTCAAGTTAGTGTTGTTTTAAACTTCTCAAGGACCGGGCGTAGCCACACTCGGTTCAACTAAAGTTGGAGAAACTGACACCCGCCAGCCACCTATGTGCAAAGCACGTCGGTAGAACCAGTCTTGCGTAAGCGTACACGTAATGTCAGTCCGGGCCACTTCATCCAACAATACCGCCGAACCAAAGTGTGACATGCTGGTAAGCAGTATGACTTATATCGCCCACAACTCACTTGTGTTCTACTCGTGCATATAACATCTACGCATAAAACCAGGCTCGGAAGCCAATGTTGGCGAACGTAGTAATTTCAAAAATATTCCTACGTACACGCAAGATCATGGTGATGCATAGCAACAAGAGGGGAGAGTGTTGTCCACGTACCCTCGTAGACTGACAGCCGAAGCGTTAGCACAACGTGGTTGATGTAGTCGTACGTCTTCACGATCCGACCAATCCAAGTACCGAACGTACGACACCTTCGAGTTCAGCACACATTTAGCTCGATGACGTCCCACAAACTCCGATCTAGCAGAGCTTTGCGGGAGAGTTCCTTAGCACGACGGCGTGATGACGGTGTTGATGATGCTACTGACGCAGGGCTTCGCCTAAGCACCGCTACGATATTACCGAGGTGGAATATGGTGGAGGGGGGCACCGCACACAGCTAAGAGATCAATGATCAATTGTTGTGTCTAGAGGTGCCCCCCTGCCCCCGTATATAAAGGAGCAAGGGGGAGGCCGGCCAGCCTTGGGGCGCACCAAGGAGGGGAGGATTCCTCCTCCTAGTAGGAGTAGGACTCCCCTCTTTCCTAGTCCAATTAGGAAAAGGAAGGGGGGAGGAAGGAGAGGGAAAGGAGAAGGAAAGGGGGGGCCCCCTCCCTAGTCCAATTCGGACCCCCTATAGGGAGGGGGCGCAACTGCCCCTTGTGGGCTGCCTTCCCTCTTCCCTATGGCCCATGTAGGCCCAATAGTCCCCCCGGGGTTTCCGATAACCCCCGGGCACTCCGATAAATATCCGAATCACTCGGAACCTTTCCGATGTCCGAATATAGTCGTCCAATATATCGATCTTTACGTCTCGACCATTTTGAGACTCCTCGTCATGTCCCCGATCTCATCCGGGACACCGAACTACCTTTGCTACATCAAAACACATAAACTCATAATATAACCGTCATCGAACTTTAAGCGTGCGGACCCTACGGGTTCGAGAACTATGTAGACATGACGGAGACACGTTTCCGGTCAATAACCACTAGCGGAACCTGGATGCTCATATTGGCTCCCACGTATTCTATGAAGATCTCTATCGGTCAAACCGCATAACAACATACGTTGTTCCCTTTGTCATCGGTATGTTACTTGCCCGAGATTCGATCGTCGGTATCTCAATACCTAGTTCAATCTCGTTACCGGCAAGTCTCTTTACTCGTTATGTAATGCATCATCCCGCAACTAACTCATTAGTCACATTGCTTGCAAGGCTTATAGTGATGTGCATTACCGAGAGGGCCCAGAGATACCTCTCCGATAATCGGAGTGACAAATCCTAATCTCGAAATACGCCAACTCAACATGTACCTTCGGAGACACCTGGAGCTCCTTTATAATCACCCAGTTACGGTGTGACGTTTGGTAGCACACAAAGTGTTCCTCCGGTAAACGGGAGTTGCATAACCTCATAGTCATAGGAACATGTATAAGTCATGAAGAAAGCAATAGCAACATACTAAACTATGATGTGCTAAGCTAACGGAATGGGTCAAGTCAATCACATCATTCTCTATTGATGTGATCCCGTTAATCAAATGACAACTCATGTCTATGGTTAGAAAACTTAACCATCTTTGATTAATGATTTAGTCAAGTAGAGGCATACTAGTGACACTATGTTTGTCTATGTATTCACACATGTACTAAGTTTCCGGTTAATACAATTCTAGCATGAATAATAAATATTTATTATGAAATAAGGAAATAAATAATAACTTTATTATTGCCTCTAGGGCATATTTCCTTCAATACAAGTTTGCCTTCGAATTGTATACCCCTTTACAACTTTCATCTGCATGATTCATAATATATGTTTCTCTAAAATTTGTACTTTTTTTATGATAGAGTCTCCAACAATGCATCTTCTTTTGACGTTACATTGGTGCGGCACCTAATTATAGATTATTTGCAGCTAATACTTGTTCTCGCCTTCTGATTATTTATTCACACCATGTTTTAAGAGACATTATGCAACTCCATAGATGACAATAAGCTTGTCATGAATGGAAGTGGAGCTAAAGATGTATCGCAGCAGGTTGTCACTGCCCTTGAATGCTGGAAGGTTAGTGTTGTATGAAAAGGAGAACTAATTAGAGAAGAAGTATATTTTTCAAGGAATTTGTTTTTTTAATCTTGTTTCTCCATTGATTCCGAGTTTTGAACTTCATAGCTTGGTCTGGGTTATGGTGTTCAGCTTTTCGGTGGGTTTTGTCGATCAACTTAAATTCTGTGCTTGTTGGCCCGTCCTTTTGGCATCACCTCTTGGTCATTTGGTGAATCTATATATATGTTTGTAGGAGAGCAAGTGTCTGTGACGAATACGGGTAGTTGAATAAGGCGTTCAGCAGGTTGGAGGGTTCTTATTTTTTTATAGAGATCAAGAATATTGTTCATGTTAAATTTCAGAGGTGCTGCTACAAGTACACTAATAAATGTATATTGTTCAAGTTACATGCAAAATATAGTAGTATGCCTCCATTCCAAATTATAAGATGTTTTGGCAGGCTAAAATTTGGATCACAGGAAGTATTAGTGTAATAATTGAGGTTGATGCTAGGTCCAAGCCATCTTCCGATATGCGGGGGAGAGACTAGAGGAGTGGAGGTAGTAAGATTAGAGACGTAGGTTGCAGGTGGGTTGCTCAATGTAGACCTATGTTGCAGTAGAAGTGTGATAAAATTTCGTATGATCGATTTTTGGTCGCATGTTGTCGCATGTTCGGTTTTGAGTAGGTTCTCCCTCTTACGACCACAAACCAATTACAAGAGTAAATGTGGGCCAATGAATGAATGGGAGACAACGCCACGCCCAACTTGCTTGTGTCGTCTGATGTAGATATTACATGTAAGTGTCGCACTTGTCTGATGTAGATATTGCATGTGAGTGTCGCAGTTGAACGTGTTCGGTTGTGCGAATGAAGAGATGCTAACTATCAAGAATAAATTAAGCTAGAGGGATAATATATATTTAGTTATATAGACGAAAAAAATCACACCACAAAGATACTTAAATTATAATAGAAAATTTATCGGTATGCGTGTATATATATTTTCAACATTCCGCGGCATAAAAAAAGCTAGGAAGGGAAGGCATCATAACGGATTCATTGGACATCGCCCATTATAGCATAGGTTCTTGAGAGGCATTTGCTGCCTTCTGCCCGTAGGAAGGCACGGACAGTGTCCTAGTAAAAGTAAAACTCGGGCGCGCGGCTTGAGCTCCTCGGTCTCCTCTGCCCGTAGGAAGGCACAGACAGTGTCCTAGTAAAAGTAAAACTCGGGCGCGCGGCTTGAGCTCCTCGGTCTCCTCCACGAATTCGTCACACCTGACGAGCGACCGGCAAGACAAATGGGAAGAGACCAGCTTCTATTCCGACCACAAACAGCATTTATTCCCACTAAAATCAGCGCGATTGTAACGTTTAGCGCTTAAATCGACTTGAAATTGTTTCAAGTGTATGGTCTATGATTCGCACGGCCATTCAAAAATTAGCAGAGAATGTAGTACTACTAATGGATTTACTCAGTTGCTGATGGAATACAGACTGATGAGCAAACTGGGCTCAAAACACAGACGCGAGAGACTCAAAACACTGGCTGCAACATCGGACCATCCGCACACAACACTAGAGCACAAGACACACCGCGCACGCACAGACGGCCGGACTCTGGTTTTATTTCATCACGACGACCGGGGCGAAACTCCACACCTCTGCTCTGCAGTCCACCTCACCGCGCAGCGAGCACGCAGACGCCTAGCTGGAGATCTGGATGGACTTGACCTCGGGCTTCTTGGCCTCCTCCTTGGGCACGGTGACGGTGAGCACGCCGTTCTCCATGGACGCCTTCACCTGCTCCGCCTTGGCGTTCTCCGGGAGCCTGAACCTGCGCAGGAACTTGCCGCTGCTGCGCTCCACGCGGTGCCACGTGTCGGTCTTCTCCTCCTGCTCCTTGTTCCGCTCGCCGCTGATCTGGAGGATGTTGCCGTCCTCCACCTCCACCTTCACCTCCTCCTTCTTCAGCCCTGGCACGTCCGCCTTGAACACGTGCGCCACGGGCGTCTCCTTCCAGTCGATCCGCGCGCCGGCGAAGGCCACCGTGTCAGAGGAGGTGCGCGGGACGAGGCTGCCGCTGCCGTCGGAGCCGAAGGGGAAGCCGTCGAAGGGGTCCCAGAGGTCGAGGGAGAAGGGGTCGAACACGTTGCTGCGACGGATCAGCGACATTGTCGGTGGGGATTCGAGCTGCTGGTCGAAGGAATGGACGATTTAGCTGGTGTTAGGAAGCGGAAGGGTGAGCGATTGATTTGGGAGGGATCGTTCTTTGATCGGTGCTTTGTTCAGACTTTCTTGGGTTTCTGTCGATCGGGACGGGGAAGAATTTATAGAGGGCTGGGGATGATACGGTGGGGAAGGAGAAAGCACTTCTGGAGAATTCTATTGTCTTCCCGTGAAGACTCGAGGTCACTGGATTGGGTTCGTTGGTTGGCCCGGGATTGGTTTGGTCCGCTGTCGTGGAGAAGACACCAGCAGCTTCTGGACTCTGCAGTAGATTTGCGCTGCTCCTTTTTCTTTTCTTTTTTTTGAAAAACGCATTGATACCTAGAGTCTAATTGGTTTCGTGCCAATAATTGGCATGCCAATTGTTGGCAAGTCTAAAAGTTTGGCGCTCGGTTGGCTACCAATTGATTTTTGCCCACCTCTTAAAATGTTATCAATTTCTGGCAACTTTTGGTTTTGCTAAATGTTGGCTTGCCAAATATTGGCAATGCCAAACTTTGGCAGCGAACCAATTAGCATCTTAGTATCAAAAAGGTCTGTGGGTTGCAAAGGAAAAAAAATCATAAGCTCCAATGTTCGTGACTACATTTTGCTGCATCACCGAAATACACTACCACTCTCAATTTCGTGAAATTATTAATAATTTTTTAAATCATGAAGATTTTTTTAAACTCCTGAACTTTTTTAAAATTCATGAACACTTTTACAAATTTTCAAACATTTTCTAAAATCAAGAAGATTTTTTGAATTAATGAACATTTATACTATTTGCAATTTCTTTAAAAATTTGTGAACATTTATTTAAACATTTTTTTGGATCATCACACATTTCTAGAATCAATGAACATCTTTTTATAATTGGTGGGACAATTTATAGTTCACGAACATTTTTCGGTCCCAAAGACTAAAACAGCAAAACCAAGAAAACGTACTCAATAACTGAGCTATGAGATTATTAGCACTATTAGGCTAGTCATAGTGGGGAGTAACTTAGGCTACTCATAGTAAGGAGTATCATATACTAGTATCATGCTTATAATACTAGTGTATAATACTATATTCATAATGCATAATATTATAGAATAATATCATAGATAATCTTATTTATTGTCATGCATGACACAAAGTAGCATAACATTTAATATGATACAGTATCTACCTATGTTTTTTTAAATGCCATCATGGCTCACTTTATTGCTCAAATCACAGCTACATTGTCTATTAATAGCGACAAAATAAAACTGGGCGGATCATCAACCCAAACAATTGGTTGTGAATCACAATCTTTAGCTAAGCAATGAGCAACTAGATTGGCATCCCTAGGACAATGGACAAAACAAACTTTTGTAAAAGAAATAGACTGAACGAGGATGTCTTCAAAAATTTCCGCTCTTCCGGAAAACCCTCTATCATTTAGCGTCTTGATTACCTCCAAATTATCCGACTGGATCAACAATTTATGCACCCCCATATGATTAGCAAGATGGAGGCCATGAAGAACGGTTGTTGCTTCTACTTCTGTTGTATCAAGCACCGAAAACAATTTCTGGTTACTAGCAGCCACAAATTGGCCTTTATCATCTCGAATAACAACCCCTGTTGCACCACTCCCCAAGTTGGCATCATAACCTGCGTCGACATTGATGGTCACAAACCCTTCCGGAGCTCTATACCATTTGCTTGTCCTGAGGGAGTACCAACATTACTCTAACCCTCTTTCTTTTCTTTAATTCTCTGTCACGTCTGCGTGTTTGCTATTCCCAAATGCATGATAATAGCTAAGATTGTTGGAAACATAGCATGCAATTTCAAAAAAATTCCTACGCTCACGCAAGATCTATGTAGGAGATGCATAGCAACAAGAGGGGGAGAGTGTGTCCACATACCCTCGTAGACCGAAAGCGGAAGAGTCTGCCAACGCGGTTGATGTAGTCCATCTTCTTCTCGTTCTAACCGATCAAGCATCGAACGTACGACACCTCCGAGTTCTTCACACATTCAGCTCGATGACGTCCCTCGAACTCTTGATCGAGCAGAGTGTCGAGGAAATAGATGAGTTCCATCAACACGACGGCATGGTGACGGTGATGGTGAAGTTATCCACGCAGAGCTTTGCCTAAGCACTACGAGAATATGACCGGGGTGTAAACTGTGGAGGGAGGCACAGCACACGGCTAACAATTGTTGTCGTGTCCTTGTGAGGCGCCCCCTCCCCATATATATATAGGTGGTAGGGGAGGAGAGGCAGCCAGGGGCGTCCTAGGGTTGGCCGCCGCCCCCTAGGCGCCCTGCGTTGCCCTGCGCCACCCCCCTTTCCATGTATGCATGAAGGGGAAGGAAAGAGGGGTGAGGGAAGGAAGTGGGAATCCTAATCCACACTTTCTTTACCCTTCCCCCCTTTCCTTCTACTCCTCCTATAGCCTTATAGGGCGCACCAGCCCTTTTTGGGCTGATGTGTTCCTTCACAAGGCCCATATGTCCCATAGGATTGCCCGGGGTACCCAAAGCACCTTCCGGTGACCCGATAAGTACCCGATACCCTCCGGAACACTTCCGGTGTCCGAATACTATTGTCCTATATATCAATCTTTACCTCTCGACCATTTTGAGACTCCTCGTCATGTCCGTGATCTCATCCGGTACTCCGAACAACATTTGGTCACCAAATCATATAACTCATATAATACAAAATCGTCATCGACCGTTAAGCTGCGGACCCTATGGGTTCGACAACTATATAGACATGACCAAGACACCTCTCTGGTCAATAACCAATAGCGAAACCTAGATGCTCATATTGGCTCCTACCTATTCTACGAAGATCTTTTATCGGTCAAACCGTTATGACAACATACGTTATTCCCTTTGTCCATCGGTATGTTACTTGCCCGAGATTCGATCGTCGGTATCTTCATACCTAGTTCAATCTCGTCATCGGCAAGTCTCTTTACTCGTTCCATAATACATCATCCCGCAGCTAACTCATTAGTCACTTTGCTTGCAAGGCTTCTTATGATGTGTATTGCCGAGAGGGCCCAGAGATACCTCTCCGATACTCGGAGTGACAAATTCTAATCTCGATCTATGCCAACCCAACAAACACGTTCAGAGATACCTGTAGAGCATCTTTATAATCACCCAGTTATGTTGTGATGTTTGATAGCACACAAGGCATTCCTCTGGTATCCGGGAGTTGCATAATCTCATAGTCGAAGGAACATGTATTTGACATGAAGAAAGCTATAGCAATGAAACTGAATGATCAATATGCTAAGCTAATGGATGGGTCTTGTCCATCACATCATTCTCCCAATGATGTGATCTCGTTCATCAAATGACAACACATGTCTATGATTAGGAAACTTAACCATCTTTTATTGACGAGCTAGTCTAGTAGAGGCTTACTAGGGACATGGTGTTTTGTCTATGTATCCACACATGTATCAAGTTTCCGGCTAATACAATTCTAGCATGAATAATAAGCATTTATCATGATATAAGGAAATATAAAATAACAACTTTATTATTGCCTCTAGGGCATATTTCCTTCAGTCTCCCACTTGCACTAGAGTCAACAATATAGTTCACATCGCCATGTGATTTAACACCAATAGTTCACATCGCCATGTGACCAACACCCAAAGGGTTTACTAGAGTCAATAATCTAGTTCACATCGCTACGTGATTAACACCCAAAGAGTACTAAGGTGGGATCATGTTTTGCTTTTGAGAGAAGTTTAGTCAACGTGTTAGTGTATTTTGCAAATTTCTATGTCTACAATGCTCTGCATGGATCTACTCTAGCTAATTGCTCCCACTTTCAATACGTATCCAGATTGAGACTCAGAGTCATCTAGATTAGTGTTAAAGCTTGCATCATCGTAACCGTTTATGACGAGCCCTTTATCACCTCCATAACCGAGAAACATTTCCTTAGTCCTCTAAGGATAATTTTGACCGCTATCCGGTGATCTAATCCTGGATCACTATTGTACCCTCTTGCCAAACTCATAGCAAGGCACACAATAGGTATGGTACACAACATGTCATACTTTATAGAATCTATGGCTGAGGCATAGGGAATGACTTTCGTTGTCTTTCTATCTTCTGCCGTGGTCGGGCTTTGAGTCTTACTCAACTTCACACTTTACAATACAGGCTAGAACTCCTTCTTTCACTAATCCATTTTGAACTACTTCAAAATCTTGTCAAGGTGTGTGCTTTGTGAAAGTCTTATTAAGCGTCTTGATCTATCTCTATAGATCTTGATGCCCAATACATAAGTAGTTTTACTGAGGTCTTTTATTGAAAAATTCTTATTCAAATTTCCTTTTATTCTATCCCGAAATTAAATATCATTTCCAATCAACAATATGTCATCCACATATAATATCAGAAATTCTACAGAGCTCCACTCACTTTCTTGTAAATACAGGCTTCACCATAAGTCTATATAAAATCATATGCTTTGATCACCTTATCAAAGCGTATATTCCAACTCCGAGATGCTTGCACCTGTCCATAGATGGATCGTTGGAGATCGCACACTTTGTTAGCACCTTTAGGATCAACAAAAACTTTTGGTTGCATCATATACAACTCTTCTTTAATAAATCCATTAAGGAATGTAGTTTTGACATCCATTTGCCAGATTTCAGAAAATGTGGCAATTGCTAACATGATTCGGACAGACTTAAGCATCGCTACGAGTGAGAAAATCTCATCGTAGTCAACACCTTGAACTCGTCGAAAACTTTTTGCAACAAGTCAAGCTTTGTAGATAGTAACACTACCATCAGCTTATCGTCTTCCTCTTGAAGATCCATTTATTCTCAATGTCTTGCCGATCATCGGGCAAGTCCACCAAAGTCCACACTTTGTTCCCATACATGGATCCTATCTCATATTTCATGGCTCAAACCATCTGTCGGAATCTGGGCTCATCACAGCTTCTTCATAGTTCATAGGTTCGCCATGGTCTAGTCACATGACTTCCAGAATAGGATTACTGTTCCACTCTGGTGTCGATCGTGTTCTGGTTGACCTCGAGGTTTGGTAGTAACTTGATCTGAAGTTTCATGATCATCATCATTAGCTTCCTCTCTAGTTGGTGTAGGCATCACGGGAACGGATTTCTCGGATGAGCTACTTGCAAAATTGAGAGAAGGTACAGTTACCTCATCACGTTCTACTTTCCTCCCACTCACTTCTTTCGAGAGAAACTCCTTCTCTAGAAAGGTTCCATTCTTGGCAACAAAGATCTTGCCTTCGGATCTGTGGTAGAAGGTGTACCCAATTGTTTCCTCAGGGTATCCTATGAAGACACACTTCTCTGATTTGGGTTCGAGCTTATCAGGATGAAGCTTTTTAACATAAGCATCGCAACCCCAAACTATAAGAAATGACGACTTAGGTTTATTGCCGAACCATAGTTCATACGGTGTCATCTCAACAGATTTTGACGGTGCCCTATTTAACGTGAATGCAGTTGTCTCTAATGCATAACCCCAAAATGATAGTCATAAATCGGTAAGAGACATCATAGATCGCACCATATCTAATAAAGTACGGTTACAACATTCGGACACACCATTATGCTGTGATGTTCCAGGTGGGCGTGAGTTGTGAAACTATTCCACATTGTTTTAAATGAAGGGCAAACTCATAACTCATATTCGCTTCTGCGATCAGATCGTAGAAACTTTATTTTCTTGTTACGATGATTCTCCACTTCACTCTGAAATTCTTTGAACTTTTCAAATGTTTCAGACTTGTGTTTCATTAAGTAGATATACCCATATATGCTCAAAGCATCTGTGCAGGTAAGAAAATAATGACACCCACCGCATGCTTCAACACTCATCGAACTGCATACATCGGTATGTATTATTTCCAAAAAGTCATTAGCTCGCTCCATGGTTCTGAAGAACGGAGTTTTTTAGTCAACTTGCCCATGAGGCATGGTTCACAAGTATCAAATGATTCATAATCAAGTGATTCCAAAAGTCCATCTGCATGGAGTTTCTTCATGTGCTTTACACCAATATGACCTAAACGGCAGTGCTACAAGTAATGTTGCACTATCATTATCAACTTTGCATCTTTTAACATCAATATTATGAATATGTGTATCACTACGATCGAAATTCAATAAACCATTCACATTGGGTGTATGACCATAGAAGGTTTTATTCATGTAAACAGAACAATAAGTATTCTCTAACTTTAAATGAATAACGTATTGCAATAAACATGATCTAATCATATTCATGCTCAACGCAAACACCAAATAACATTTATTTAGGTTCAACACTAATCCCGAAGGTAGCGGGAGTGTGCGATGTTGATCATATTAACCTTGGAATCAATTCCAACACTCATCGTCACCTCACCCTTAACTAGTCTCTGTTCATTTTGCAACTCCTCTTTCGAGTTACTAAGCTTAGCAATTGAACCGGTATCAAATACCCAAGGGTTACTATGAACACTAGTAAAGTACACATCAATAACATGTATATCAAATATACCTTTGTTCACTTTGCCATCCTTCTTATCCGCCAAGTATTTGGGGTAGTATTGCTTCTAGTGACCATTTCCTTTGCATTAGAAGCACCCAGTTTCAGGCTTAGGTCTAGTTTTGGGCTTCTTCATGAGAGCGGCAACTTACTTGCCATTCTTCTTGAAGTTCCGTTTCTTTCGCTTGCCCTTTTTGTTGAAACTAGTGATCTTGTTAACCATCAACACTTGATGCTCTTTCTTGATTTTGACCTTCACTGATTTCAGCATCGCGAAGAGCCCGGGATTCATTTTTGTCATCCCTTGCATATTATAGTTCATCATGAAGTTCTAGTAGCTTGGTGATAGTGACTAGAGAACTCTGTCAATCACTATCTTATCTGGAAGATTAACTCCCACTTGATTCAAGCAGTTGTAGTACCCAGACAATCTGAGCACATGCTCACTAGCTGAGCTATTTTCCTCCATCTTGTAGGCAAAGTACTTGCCAGAGGTCTCATACCTCTCGACACGGGCATGAGTCTGAAATACCAATTTCAGCTCTTGGAACATCTCATATGCTCCGTGGCGTTCAAAACGTCTTTGAAGCCCCGATTCTAAGCCGTAAAGCATGGCGCACTAAACTATCAAGTAGTCATCATATCGAGCTTGCCAAACATTCATAATGTCTGCATATGCTCCTGCAATAGGTCTGTCACCTAGCGGTGCAGCAATGAGGATAATCCTCAGATCATGGACCCATTTTGCATCATTGCTACTATCATCTTTCAACTTAGGTATCTCTAGGAACATATAAAAAACATAGGGGAGCTACAACGCGAGCTATTGATCTACAACATAGATATGCAAAAACTATCAGGACTAATTTCATGATAAATTAAGTTCAATTAATCATATTACTTAAGAACTCCCACTTAGATAGACATCCCTCAAGTCATCTAAATGATACGTGATCCAAATCAACTAAACCATGTCCGATCATCACATGAGATGGAGTAGTCATCAATGGTGAGCATCTCTATGTTGATCATATCTACTATGTATCACGTTCAACCTTTTGGTCTCTAGTATCCCCAGGCCATGTCTGTACATGCTAGGCTCGTCAAGTTTAACCCGAGTATTCCACATGTGCAAAACTGGCTTGCACCCGTTGTATGTGAACGCAGAGCCTGTCACACCCGATCATCACATCGTGTCTCAGCACGAAGAACTTTCGCAACGGTGCATACTCGGGGAGAACACTTATACCTTGAAATTTAGTTAAGGGATCATCTTATAATGCTACCGCCGTACTAAACAAAATAAGATGCATAAAGATAAACATCACTTGCAATCAAAATATGTGACATGATATGGCCATCATCATCTCGTGCTTTTGATCTCCATATCCAAAGCAATGTCATGATATCCATCGTCACCGGCTCGACACCTTGATCTCCATCATAGCGTCGTGGTCGTCTCGCCAACTATTGCTTCTACAACTATCGCTACCGCTTAGTGATAAAGTAAAGCAATTACATGGCGTACGCATTTCATATAATAAAGCGACAACCATAAGGCTCCTGCCAGTTGCTGATAACATTTACAAAACATGATCATCCCATACAACAAAGTATATCACATCATGTCTTGACCATATCACATCACAACATGCCCTGCAAAAACAAGTTAGACGTCCTCTACTTTGTTGTTGCAAGTTTTACGTGGCTGCTACGGGCTTCGAGCAAGAACCATTCTTACCTACGGCACAAAACCACAATGGTGATTTATCAAGTTTGTTGTTTTAACCTTCAACAAGGACCGGCCGCAGTCAAATTCGATTCAACTAAAGTTGGATAAACAGACACCCGCCAGCCACCTTTATGCAAAACTAGTTGCAAGTCTGTCGTTGGAACCGGTCTCATGAACGTGGTCATGTAAGGTTGGTCTGGGCCGCTTCATCCAACAATACAGCCAAATCAAAATAAGACATTGGTGGTAAGCAGTATGGCGATCATCGCCCACAACTCTTTGTGTTCTACTCGTGCATATCATCTACACATAGACCTGGCTCGGATGCCACTATTGGGAAACGTAGCATGCAATTTCAAAAAAATTCATACGCTCACGCAAGATCTATCTAGGAGATGCATAGCAACGAGAGAGGGAGAGTGTGTCCATGTACCCTCGTAGACCAAAAGTGGAAGCGTTTGCCAACGCGGTTGATGTAGTCGAACTTATTCTCGTTCCGACTGATCAAGCACTGAACGTACGGCACCTCCGAGTTCTACACACGTTCAGCTTAATGACGTCCCTCGAACTCTTGATCTAGCAGAGTGTCGAGGAAGTAGATGAGTTCCGTCAACATGATGGTGTGGTGGTGGTGATGGTGAAGTTATCCGCGCAGGGCTTCGCCTAAGCACTATGAGAATATGACCGGGGGTGTAAACTGTGGAGGCAGGCGCCACACACGGCTAACAATTGATGTTGTGTCCTTGTGAGGCGCCCCTCCCCACATATATATAGGTGGGAGGGGAGGAGAGGCAGCCAGGGGCGTCCTAGGGTTGGCCGCCGCCTCCTAGGGGCCCTGCCTTGCCCTGTGCCCCCCTTTCCATGTATTCATGAAGGGGAAGGAAAGAGGGGTGAGGGGAGGAAGTGGGAATCCTAATCCACACTTTCCTTGCCCTTCCCCCTTTCCTTCCACTCCTCCTATAACCTTATAGGGAGCACCAGCCCCTTGTGGGCTGGTGTGTTCCTTCATAGGGCCCATAGGATTGCCGGGGTTACCTGAAACACCTTCCGGTGACCCGATAAGTACCCGATACCCTCCGAAACACTTCCAGTGTCCGAATACTATCATCCTATATATCAATATTTACCTCTCGACCATTTCAAGACTCCTTGTAATGTCTGTGATCTCATCTGGGACTCCGAACAACATTCGGTCACCAAATCATATAACTCATATAGTACAAAATCATCATCGAACATTAAGCGTGCAAACCCTACGGGTTCAAGAACTATGTAGACATGACCAAGGCACCTCTTTGGTCAATAACCAATAGCGGAACCTGGATGCTCATATTGGCTCCTACATATTCTACGAAGATATTTTATCAGTCAACGTCAAACCATTATGACAACATACGTTATTTCCTTCGTCCATCGGTATGTTACTTGCCCGAGATTCGATTGTCGGTATCTTCATACCTAGTTAAATCTCGTTACCGGAAAGTCTCTTTACTCGTTCTTTAATACATCATCTCGCAAATAACTCATTACTCACTTTGCCTGCAAGGCTTCTTATGATGAATATTACCGAGAGGGCCCAGAGATACCTCTCCGATACTCGGAGTGACAAATCCTAATCTCGATCTATGCCAACCCAACAAACACATTTGGAGATACCTATAGAGCATCTTTATAATCACCCAGTTACGTTGTGACATTTGATAACACACAAGGATTTCCTCCGGTATCCTGGAGTTGCATAATCCAATAGTCAAAGGAATATGTATTTGACATGAAGAAAGCTATAGAAATAGAACTGAACAATCAATATGCTAAGCTAACAGATGGGTCTTGTCCACCACATCATTCTCCTAATGATGTGATCCCGTTCATCAAATGACAATACATGTCTATGGTTAGGAAACTTAACCATCTTTGATTAATGAGCTAGTCTAGTAGAGGCTGACTAGGGACACGGTGTTTTGTCTATGTATCCACACATGTATCAAGTTTCCGGTTAATACAGTTCTAGCATGAATAATAAACATTTATCATGCTATAAGGAAATATAAAATAACAACTTTATTATTGCCTTTAGGGCATATTTCCTTCAAAGATATCACCACTATGGCCAGCCTTAGACTAGTAACATGCACATGTTACTAGTCTATGTTACCACCTTCATAGTGGGTAGTAACGTAAGTGTGATAGCATATAGATCTTCATTTATTGCTTTGTAGACTCATTTTACATTGGGGAGCGATATGCGATGGTAGTAACATATTGTGTTACTCTATTTGCCTCTCTCTTCATTAATTACTTGACACATTAATTTTTTCCTTCTTATGTGGCATGTATGTTACTACCTATATTATTCCCAGTATGAGCAGCCTTAGTGAGCCTTACCAGATCGCCTGCACCTTGGAAACCTGCACATGCAACGGCTGCATCGGCACTTGCAACATGCATGGCTGCCCAGTAAGAAGAGGTGCATGGCTAGCCATAGAGAAAAATCAATGAATTAAATTGTTGCATTAACCACTACAGAAGAAATCGAGGCACCAACAAACTATATGCACACAATGGGCCTTATAAATCAGGATGACCTCTAATGGTTGAGGGGCCTAATAAACCCAGACGGATGTAGTATAGATTTAAAAAAAGGTATGTCTAGTTCTCATCCTCTATAACACTAAGCTTTCTAGTTTTAAAGAGTTAATATTCAATTGAGGTCTTCAATTAGAGTTGGGGCATGCAATTTTAATCAGGTCAACAATCTCTCAAAGCTCTCTCTTCAATTCTTTTATACTATACACTATGTTTCCTAAATTTTAAGGCCTCGCAATTAATTAAGGTATTTAATTTAGAATTAGGTAATCCAATTTTGACCAGGTTAATAACTTCTTAAGCTCCCACATTCAGTTCTTTTAATTCATTAAGTTCTCTAATTTTGAAGCTCTTTCATTTAATTGGGGTATTCAATTTTGAATTTGGTTTATGATTTTGATCGGGCCAACAATTTTTCAAATCAATCAACAATAACCAGTCCATAAAAACATATGAATCCCGCACCCCATCCTACCACCTAGAAAAAAGAAGCGCCACCATGTGATGTTGTAGCGCCAACATAGTATATGCAACCACCGACACATAGATTTCCCCACATAAATATAGTTAGCGGATAACACAGAATCACAACACGTAAGGCCCACCAAATCAACTAATTATAAATAAAAATAAAACACACTCTATCATCTCCCCCACCCGTCAAACTACATGCTCCATTGGTTCCAAAATATAAGGGGTATTAGTTTTTAGAAAGTCAAATTTCTTTAACTTTGACCAAGTTCAGAGCAAATATATTGACATCCACAATAATAAACAAAAAGTATAGAAATTCATTTCATGATGAATCTAAAAATACCGATTTGATATTATGGATTTTGGTATATTTTTCTACAAATTTGACCAAAGTTAAAAGGTTTGCCTTTAAAAAAGTTAATACACCTTATATTTTGAAACAAAGTGATTACCTTTGTAAGAAAGCCAACAACATCAACAGTGCAGCAAAGCACACCCAACCCTTCTAGTCCAAATGATAAGAAATATGCCAATGCTAAGGGTTGGTTGACCGACCCAAATTTCGGTGATCCCCGCGCATGCGTTGGAATAATGCAGGTGCATTGTTTGATTTGCTACCCACGTCATCCTCACTGTAACGCTTCATTCTCATGATCCCCTCCGCTCGTTGACCAGCACTCTCCTCCATGGCAGATCTACGCATGCCACCACCTATGATCATCCTCGGTGGCCTGCACTGTCAGCAGCCCTGCAGGCACGCCATTGAAGATACACCGGGAGGCACTGTAGCTGATCAAGTGATTATCAACAACACTAAACCAGAAGTAGGCCTGGAGCTTTCGGCCCAAGTCGTCCCGGCCCAAGACTCTTCCCTAGTGGCTTGTAGGCCCGAACTAGCCCATTGATCGGGTATAACATTAAATAGTTGTCTCTTTCCTCCCGCTGGTTTTGGCTAGGATTTGGACGGCTGTGGACGGTTCGCTTGTAATGGATAGAGGTGCGGGTGTCTGGGTGGTATTCCTCTACCGAATTCAAATTCGTAGCTCGATCTACCTCAAATCCATGGCATGAGCGAGTGAATCCAGAGAGTAGGTCACATCTGGTATCCGAGCATCCATCCTGGAGCTTCCAATCCACCCCCACCACATGCGTTACAGCGACCAGGGCGACGACGAGCGATGGAATAACTCAGTCCTAAGAGCCGTGCCGTCTACGAGATGCTTCACCACGAGTTCATTGGCGACCTAGGAAGCTAAAGACGCAAGGAGAGACGCTCCTCCAATCCATGGGCAAAATCATCGATGCGAATAACACCACCCTCAACAAGCTCATGTCTGCGCGGGCGGATCGCGTTCGAGATGAAATCGCCCTCGACCTGGAGCAGTTGACGGCGGATCTGTATAAGCACGAGAAAGATGAACCAGATCCGAAGGTCGACAGCGGCCAGAATTCACGTGGCGCTGGGCGTGGTCATGGTGGCATAACCAACTCCCTTGGCTTCGACAACAAAAACCGGGGGAAGGCACATACTGTTTATGTTCCTCCTCTGGTCAGAGGTGCGCGTGACTCACTACCGTCTCCTCGAATTTTTGCTCCCCATGATTTCCAGTCTATGGATGCATCTGACCATTCATCCTTCTCTTCTCAACTGGAAATGCCAAAATTCGATGGCTCTAATCCCTGTTGTCGGTGTCAAAACCGGCGGATCTCGGGTACGGGGTCCCGAACTGTGCGTCTAAGGCTAATGGTAACAGGAGGCAGGGGACACGATGTTTTACCCAGGTGCGGGCCCTCTCGATGGAGGTAATACCCTACTTCCTGCTTGACTGATCTTGATGATATGAGTATTACAAGAGTTGATCTACCACGAGATCGTAGAGGCTAAACCCTAGAAGCTAGCCTGTGATTATGATTGTTCCTGTCCTACGGACTAAACCCTCCGGTTTATATAGACACTAGAGGGGGCTAGGGTTACATAGAGTCGGTTACAGAGAAGGAGATCTGCATATCCGAATTGCCAAGCTTGCCTTCGACGCAAAGGATAGTCCCATCCGGACACGGGAAGAAGTCTTCAATCTTGTATCTTCATAGTCCAATTGTCCGGCCAAAGTATATAGTCCGGCTGTCCGAGGACCCCTTAATCCAGGACTCCCTCAGTAGCCCCTGAACCAGGCTTCAATGATGATGAGTCCGGCACGCATATTGTCTTCAGCATTCCAAGGCGGGTTCCTTCTCCGAATACTCCATAGAAGATTTTGAACACGAATATCGTGTCCGGCTTTGCAAAACAAATTCCACATACCACCATAGAGAGTACAATATTCCACAAATCTAATCTGCTGACAGCTTTTTATAGCATGACATATGCCACGGCCCGGTCATTATTCGAACCGTTTTTCACAACCAGCCACTTCACGTAATGCGAGGCGGTTTCCTTGACACGTCTTGTCGAAGCAGAGATCATGTCCCCTTATCGCGGGATTCTCATCAACACGGGCATGGGTAACCCAACCGTGCCATCAATCGTGGCGCTTGGGGAATAAGTGATTTTAATGGGCGAGTGGGGAGGTGATACGTCTCCAACGTATCTATAATTTTTGATTGTTCCATGCTATTATATTACCTCTTTTAGATGTTTATGGGCTTTATTTTACACATTTATATCATTTTTGGGACTAACCTACTAACCGGAGGCCCAGCCCATATTGTTTTTTTGCCTATTTCAGTATTTCGAAGAAAAGGAATATCAAACGGAGACCAAACGGAATGAAACCTTTGGGAGCATCATTTTTGGAACAAATCTGATCCGGAGAGCCTGGAGTGCAAGTCAAGAAAGCTCCGAGGGCCCCACGAGATAGGAGGGCGCCCCCCTGTAGGGCACGCCCCCTGTCTCGTGGGCCCCTCGGGCGGCCACTGACATACTTCTTCCTCCTATATATACCTACGTACCCCGAAAACATCCAGGAGCACCACGAAACACAATTTCCACCAACGTAACCTTCTGTATCCGTGTGATCCCATCTTGGAGCCCTTGTCGGCACTCTGCCGGAGGGGGAAGCAACCATGGAGGGCCTCTACATCAACATCCTTGCCCCTCCGATAAGTTGTGAGTAGTTCACCACAGACCTACGAGTCCATAGTTATTAGCTAGATGGCTTCTTCTCTCTTTTTGGATCTCAATACAATGTTCTCCCCCTCTCTTGTGGAGATCTATTTGATGTAAACTCTTTTTGCGGTGTGTTTGTCGAGATCCGATGAATTGTGGGTTTATGATCAAGTTTATCTATGAATAATATTTGAATCTTCTTTGAATTCTTTTATGTATGATTGAGTTATCTTTGCAAGTCTCTTTGAATTATCAGTTTGGTTTGGCCTACTAGATTGATCTTTCTTGCCATGGGAGAAGTGCTTAGCTTTGGGTTCAATCTTGCGGTGTTCTTACCCAGTGACAGAAAGGGTTGCAAGACACGTATTGTATTGTTGCCATCGAGGATAACAAGATGGGGTTTATATCATATTGCATGTGTTTGTCCCTCTACATCATGTCATCTTGCTTAATGCGTTACTCTGTTCTTATGAACTTAATACTCTAGATGCATGCTGGATGGCGGTCGATGTGTGGAGTAATAGTAGTAGATGCAGGTAGGAGTCGGTCTACTTGTTATGGACGTGATGCCTATATACACGATCATGCCTAGATAATCTCATAACTATGCGCTTTTCTATCAATTGCACGACAGTAATTTGTTCACCTACCGTAATACTTATGCTATCTTGAGAGAAGCCTCTAGTGAAACCTATGGTCCCCGGGTCTATCTCTTATCATATTTGATTTCAATCTACCTTTATTTGCATCTTTGCTTTTTGCATCTATATCGAAAATACCAAAAATATATTTATCTTGTCATACTATCTTTATTAGATCTCACTTTCGCAAGTGGCCGTGAAGGGATTGACAACCCCTTTATTGCGTTGGTTGCGAGTTCTCAGTTTGTTTGTGTAGGTGCATGGGACTTTTGAGGAGGCTCCTACTGGATTGATACCTTGGTTCTCAAAACTGAGGGAAATACTTACGCTACACTTTGCTGCATCACCCTCTCCTCTTCGAGGAAAACCAATGCAAGCTCAAGACATAGCAAGAGGATTTCTGGCGCCGTTGCCGGGGAGGTCTTCGCTCAAGTAAAGACATACCAAGTACCCATCACAAACCCATCTCCCTCACATTTACATTATTTGCCATTTGCCTCTCGTTTTCCTCTCCCCCACTTCACCCTTGCCGTTTTATTTGCCCTCTCTTCCCCAATCTCCTCCTCTCTTTTTTCTTGCCGTTTTTCTGTTTGCTTGTGTGTTGGATTACTTGTTGCCATGGCACAAGATAATACCAAATTGTGTGACTTCTCGAATACCAATAATAATGATTTCCTTAGTACTCTGATTGCTCCTCTTAATGATGTTGAGTCTTGTGAAATCAATACCGCTTTGTTGAATCTTGTTATGAAACATCAATTTGCCGGCCTTCCTAGTGAAGATGCCGCTATCCATCTAAACAATTTTGTTGATTTGTGTGATATGCAAAAGAAGAAAGATACGGATAACAATATTGTCAAATTGAAGTTATTTCCGTTTTCACTTAGAGATCGTGCTAAAGTTTGGTTTTCGTCTTTGCCTAAAAATAGTATTGATTCTTGGAAAAAGTGCAAAGATGCTTTTATCTCTAAGTATTTTCCTCCCGCTAAGATCATCACTCTTAGGAACGATATTATGAATTTTAAACAACTTTATCATGAGCATGTTGCCCAATCTTGGGAAAGAATGAAATTGATGCTTCGCAATTGCCATACTCATGGTTTGAATTTATGGATGACCATACAAAAATTTTATGCCGGTTTGAACTTTGCTTCTGGAAATCTCTTAGATTCGGCCGCGGGAGGCACGTTTATGGAAATCACATTAGGAGATGCTACAAAATTGCTTGATAATATTATGTCTAATTATTCTCAATGGCACGCCGAAAGATCTTCTAGTAAAAAAGTGCATGCTATAGAAGAAATCAATGTTTTGAGTGGAAAGATGGATGAACTTATGAAGATGTTTGCTACTAAAAATACTCCTCTTGATCCCAATGATATGCCTTTTTCTTCCTTGATTGAGAATAATAATGAATCTATGGATGTGAATTTTGTTGGTATTAATAGTTTTGGAAACAACGCTTATAGAGGAAATTTTAATACTAGACCGTTCCCTAGTAATCCCTCTAATAATTATGGAAATTCCTACAATAATTCTTATGGTAATTTTAATAAGATGCCCTCTGATTTTGAGAATAGTGTGAAAGAATTTATGATTTCTCAAAAGAATTTTAATGCCGTGCTTGAAGAAAAATTGCTCAAAGTTCATGATTTGGCTAGGAACATTGATAGACTTTTGCTTGATGTTAATTCTCTTAAACTTGGATCTTCTTCTCCTAAGCATGATATCAATGAGTCTCTCAAAGTAATGAGAATTTCCATTGACGAGTGCAAGGAAAGAACCGCTAGATTGCGTGCTAAACAAGAAAGCTTTATAAAAGCGTGTTCTTCTAGTCTTCACGAAAATAATGATGAGGATCTTAAAGTTATTGATACGTCTCTGATTAGATCTATGTTTTGCAATATGAATTTTGATGATTATGGGAGTGATGATGAATCCACTTTGCCTAGAAGGCGTCCCAATAATTCGGAGTCTTTAGATCTTGATGCTAAATTTGGTAAAAGTGAGATTGGAGAAACCTCTAATAATGTTGAACTTACTATCTCGGATTTCAAGGAATTTGATTATGATAATTGTTCCTTAAAAGGGTGTATTTCCTTGTTGCAATCTGTTGTTAATTCTCCTCATGCTTATAGTCAAAACAAAGCTTTTACCAAACATATTGTTGATGCCTTGATGCAATCTTATGATGAAAAACTTAATTTGGAAGTTTCCATACCTAGAAAACTTAATGATGAGTGGGAACCTACTATAAAGATTAGAATTAAAGATTATGAGTGTTTTGCTCTATGTGATTTGGGTGCTAGTGTTTCCACGATTCCGAAAACTTTATGTGATATTCTAGGTTTCCATGATCTTGATGATTACTCTTTAAATTTGCACCTTGCAGATTCTACCATTAAAAAGCCTATGGGAAGTATCAATGATGTTATTATTATTGCAAATGTAAATTTGGTTCCCGTAGATTTTATCATTCTTGATATAGATTGCAATCTTTCTTGCCCTATTATTCTTGGTAGACCTTTCCTTAGAATGATTGGTGCGATTATTGATATGAAGGAAGGGAATATTATATTCCAATTTCCATTAAAGATAGGCATGGAGCACTTTCCAAGAAAGAAAGTCAAATTACCTTATGAATCTATCATGCGTGCTACTTATGAGTTTAGTGCCAAAGATGGCACTCGTTAGATCTATCTTTGTTTTTATGCCTAGCTAAGGGCGTTAAACAATAGCGCTAGTTGGGAGGCAACCCAATTTTCTTTATGTTTTTTGTTTTTGCTCCTGTTTAGTAATAAATATTGCATCTACCTTATGGATAGATGTGTTTTTATCTTTTAATTAGTGTTTGTGCCAAGTAGAACCTATAGGATAACCTACGATGATAGTTGATTTGATTCTGCTGAAAAACAGAAACTTTGCGCGCACGAATATAATTTTGTTAAATCACAGGAACGTGCTTTTGCATTGATTCTTTTTGCTGCTGTTCAATAGACAAATTGTCCAGGACTTACTATTTTGGTAGGATTTTTAGAGTTCCAGAAATTTGCGTTAGTTACAGATTGCTACAGACTGTTTTGTTTTTGACAGATTCTGTTTTTCGTGTGTTGTTTGCTTATTTCAATGCATCTATGGCTAGTAAATTAGTTTATAAACCATAAAGAAGTTGGAATACAGTAGAATTAACACCAATATAAATAAAGAATGAGTTCATTGCAGTACCTTATGTGGTGGTTTTGTTTTCTTTCACTAACGAAGCTTATAAGATTTCCTGTTGAGTTTTGTGTTGTGAAGTTTTCAAGTTTTGGGTAAAGCTTTTATGGACTATGGAATAAGGAGTGGCAAGAGCCTAAGCTTGGGGATGCTTATGGCACCCCAATATATTCAAGAATAGCCAAAAGCCTAAGCTTGGGGATGCCCCGGGAAGGCATCCCCTCTTTCGTCTTCGTTCATTGGTAACTTCACTTGGAGCTATATTTTTATTCGCTACATGATATGTGTTTTGCTTGGAGCGTCGTGTATTATATTAGTCTTTGCTTTTTAGTTTACCACAATAATCCATGCTGTACACACCTTTTGGGAGAAGCCTATTTGATTAGAATTTGCTAGAATACTCTATGTGCTTCACTTATATCTTTTGAGCTTGATAGTTTTTGCTCTAGTGCTTCACTTATATCTTTTAGAGCACGGTGGTGTCTTAATTTTGAAGAAATTGCTAGTCTCTCATGCTTCACTTATATCATTTTGAGAGTCTTTTAGAACAGCATGGTATTTTCTATTATCATAAAGTTGGTCCTAGAATGATGAGCATCCAAGTTGGGTATAATAAAACTATCATAGAAAGTGAAATGGATGCTATGATCAATTTGATGCTTGATAATTGTTTTGAGATATGGAGGTAGTGATATTAAAGTCATGCTAGTTGGGTGATTATGAATTTAAAGAATGCTTGTGTTGAAGCTTGTGGTTCCCGTAGCATGCACATATGGTTAACCGCTTTGTGATGAAGTTGGAGCACAATTTTATTTATTGATGGTCTTCCTTATGAGTGGTGGTCGGGGACGAGCGATGGTCTTTTTCTACCAATCTATCCTCCTAGGAGCATGTGCATAGTACTTTGGTTTTTGATGACTTCTAAATTTTTGCAACAAGAATATGAGTTCTTTTGATTAATGTTGAGTCCATAGATTATACGCACTCTTTCACCCTTCCACCATTGCTAGCTTCTCTTGTACCGCGCAACTTTTGCCAGTACCATACACCCACCATTTACCTTCCTCAAAACAGCCACCATACCTACCTATTATGGCATTTCCATAGCCATTCCGAGATATATTACCATGCAACTTTCCACCGTTCTGTTCATATGACACAAATTACTTTTATCATATTGCTTTTTGCATGATCATGTAGTTGACATTATATTTGTGGCAAGGCCACCTTCATAATTTTCACACATGCCACTCTTGATTCATTGCATATCCCGGTACACCGCCGGAGGCATTCATATAGAGTCATATCTTGTTCTAGCTTTGAGTTGTAAATCCATAAAAGTGTGATGATCTTCATTATTAGAGCATTGTCCTAGTGAGGAAAGGATGATGAAGACTATGATTCCCCCACAAGTCGGGATGAGACTTCGGACTTTACAAAAGAAAAAAAAGAAGGAAAAAAAAAGAAAAAAAAAGAGAAAGGCCAAAAAGAAAAAAGATAGGCCAAAGAAAACAAAAAGAAAAGACAGAAAAATAATAATAAAATGAGAGAAAAAGAGAGAAGGGACAATGCTACTATCTCTTTTTCCACACTTGTGCTTCAAAATAGCACCATGATCTTCATGATAGAGTCTCATATGTTGTCACTTTCATATACTAGTGGGAATTTTTCATTACAGAACTTGGCTTGTATATTCCAATGTTGGGCTTCCTCAAAAGTGTCCTAGGTCTTCGTGAGCGAGCAAGTTGGATGCACCCCACTTAGTTTCTTTTATTGAGCTTTCATATATTTATAGCTCTAGTGCATCAGTTGCATGGCAATCCCTACTCACTCACATTGATATCTATTAATGGGCATCTCCATAGCACGTTGATACACCTAGTTGATGTGAGACTATCTTCACCTTTTTGTCTTCTCCACAACCACCATTCTATTCCACATATAGTGCTATGTCCATGGCTCACGCTCATGTATTTCGCGAAAGTTGAAAAAGTTTGAGATTATTAAAGTATGAAACAATTTCTTGGCTTGTCATCGGGGTTGTGCATGATTAAATACTTTGTGTGATGAAGATAGAGCATAGCCAGACTATATGATTTTGTAGGGATAACTTTCTTTAGCCATGTTATTTTGAGAAGACATGATTACTTTGATTAGTATGCTTGAAGTATTACTATTTCTTATGTCAATATGAACTTTTATTTTGTATTCATTTGGATCTAAACATTCATGCCACAATAAAGAAAATTACATTATGAATTATGCTAGGTAGCATTCCACATCAAAAATTCTCTTTTTATCATTTACCTACTCGAGGACGAGCAGGAATTAAGCTTGGGGATGCTTGATACGTCTCCAACGTATCTATAATTTTTTATTGTTCCATGCTATTATATTACCTCTTTTGGATGTTTATGGGCTTTATTTTACACAGTTATATCATTTTTGGGACTAACCTACTAACCGGAGGCCCAGCCCATATTGTTGTTTTCTTGCCTATTTCAGTATTTCGAAGAAAAGGAATATCAAACAAGAGACCAAACGGAATGAAACCTTCGGGGGCGTTATTTTTGGAACAAATCTGATCCGGAGAGCCTGGAGTGCAAGTCAAGAAAGCTCCGAGGGCCCCACGAGATAGGAGGGCGCCCCCCCTGTAGGGCACGCCCCCTGTCTCGTGGGCCCCTCGGGCGGCCACCGACATACTTCTTCCTCCTATATATACCTACGTACCCCGAAAACATCCAGGAGCACCAAGAAACACAATTTCCACCAACGTAACCTTCTGTATCTGCGAGATCCCATCTTGGAGCCCTTGTCGGCACTCTGCCGGAGGGGGAAGCAACCACAGTGGGCCTCTACATCAACATCCTTGCCCCTCCGACGAGTTGTGAGTAGTTTACCACAGACCTATGGGTCCATAGTTATTAGCTAGATGGCTTCTTCTCTCTTTTTGGATCTCAATACAATGTTCTCCCCCTCTCTTGTGGAGATCTATTCGATGTAAACTCTTTTTGCGGTGTGTTTGTCGAGATCCGATGAATTGTGGGTTTATGATAAAGTTTATCTATGAATAATATTTGATTCTTCTTTGAATTCTTTTATGTATGATTGAGTTATCTTTGCAAGTATCTTCGAATTATCAGCTTGGTTTGGCCTACTAGATTGATCTTTCTTGCCATGGGAGAAGTGCTTAGCTTTGGGTTCAATCTTGCAGTGTTCTTACCCAGTGACAGAAAGGGTTGCAAGACATGTATTGTATTGTTGCCATCGAGGATAACAAGATGGGGTTTATATCATATTGCATGTGTTTATCCCTCTACATCATGTCATCTTGCTTAATGCATTACTCTGTTCTTATGAACTTAATACTCTAGATGCATGCTGGATAGTGGTCGATGTGTGGAGTAATAGTAGTAGATGCAGGCAGGAGTCGGTCTACTCGTTATGGACGTGATGCCTATATACACGATCATGCCTAGATAATCTCATAACTATGCGCTTTTCTATCAATTGCACGACAGTAATTTGTTCACCCACCGTAATACTTATGCTATCTTGAGAGAAGCCTCTAGTGAAACCTATGGTCCCCGGGTCTATCTCTTATCATATTTGATTTCAATCTACCTTTATTTGCATCTTTTCTTTTTGCATCTATATCAAAAATACCAAAAATATATTTATCTTATCATACTATTTTTATTAGATCTCACTTTCACAAGTGGCCGTGAAGGGATTGACAACCCCTTTATTGCGTTGGTTGCGAGTTCTCAGTTTGTTTGTGTAGGTGCGTGGGACTTTTGAGGAGCCTCCTACTGGATTGATACCTTGCTTCTCAAAACTGAGGGAAATACTTACGCTACACTTTGCTGCATCACCCTCTCCTCTTCGAGGAAACCAACGCAAGCATAAGACATAGGAGGAGGCGCATAGTTTCTACCGCCTTTATAAAGAGATAGTGATTCTCCTCTTTCACCCACGCCTTCTCTTCCCCCGTTCATCCATTCTCGCATGCCCGAGCTCTAGCGCCCCAGTTCTCACCTTCTCCGTACAGCCAAAAACATGTCCGGAGCGGGAGGCAAGTGGATGGCCTCCTCTGTCAAAGAGGAGGACATTACAAAGCTCCGGGAGGCCGGATACTTGGCCGCAGACATCGCGCACGGGCTCCCAGACGGAGGGCAAATCGTTCCGACTCCACAACCCCACGAGAGGGTTGTGTTCCTCGCTCACTTCGTCCATGGACTGGGATTCCCCCTCCACCCATTTGTCCACGGGCACATGTTTTACTATGGGTTAGATTTTCATGATCTGGCCCCTAATTTCATCCTCAACATCTCGGTGTTCACCATCATGTGCGAGGCCTTCCTCCGCATCAAGCCGCACTTCGGTCTATGGCTGAAGATCTTCAACGTGAAGCCGAAGATAGTGGTTGGCCAGCAAGCGGAGTGTGGAGGCGCTATGGTGGGCAAGATGCCCAGCGTCACCTGGCTCGAGGGCTCCTATGTGGAGACCATAAGGGGTGGTAGTCGGGGTGGTTCTTGATACGTCTCCAATGTATCTACTTTTCCAAACACTTTTGCCCTTGTTTTGGACTCTAACTTGCATGATTTGAATGAAACTAACCCGGACTGACGCTGTTTTCAGCAGAACTGCCATGATGTTGCTTATTGTGCAGAAAACAAAAGTTCTCGGAATGACCTGAAAATCCACGGAGATAAGTTTTGGAAAATATAAAAAATACTGGCAAAAGAATCAATTCCAGGGGTCCCACACCCTGTCCACGAGGGTGGGGGACGCGCCCTCCCCCCTGGGCACGCCCCTATCTCATGGGCCCCTACTGCTCCACCGACCTCAACTCCAACTCCATATATTCCGTTTCGCGGAGAAAAAAATCAGAGAGAAAGTTTCATCGCGTTTTACGATACGGAGCCACCACCAAGCCCTAATCTCTCTCAGGAGGGCTGATCTGGAGTCCGTTCGGGGCTCCGGAGAGGGAGATTCGTCGTCGTCGTCATCATCAACCATCGTCCATCACCAATTTCATGATGCTCACCACCGTGCGTGAGTATTTCCATCGTAGGCTTGCTGGACGGTGATGGGTTGGATGAGATTTACCATGTAATCAAGTTAGTTTTGTTAGGGTTTGATCCCTAGTATCCACTATGTTCTGAGATTGATGTTGCTATGACTTTGCTATGCTTAATGCTTGTCACTAGGGCCCAAGTGCCATGATTTCAGATCTGAACCTATTATGTTTTCATGAATATATGTGTGTTCTTGATCCTATCTTGCAAGTCTATAGTCACCTATTATGTGTTATGATCCGACAACCCCGAAGTGACAATAATCGGGATACTTCTCGGGGATGACCATTGTTTGAGGAGTTCATATATTCACTATGTGCTAATGCTTTGTTCCGGTTCTATATTAAAAGGAGGCCTTAATATCCCTTAGTTTCCACTAGGACCCCTCTGCCACGAGAGGGTAGGACAAAAGATGTCATGCAAGTTCTTTTCCATAAGCACGTATGACTATATTCGGAATACATGCCTACATTACATTGATGAACTGGAGCTAGTTCCGTGTCACCCTATGTTATAGCTATTACATGAGAATCGCATACGACACAATTATCCATCACTGATCCAATGCCTACGAGCTTTTCACATCTTGTGTTTCGCTTATTTACTTTTTCGTTGCTACTGTTACAATTCCTACAAAACTATTATCTTTACTTTTCCACTGTTACCATTACTATCATACTACTCTGCTACTAAATACTTTGCTATAGATACTAAGTTATCCAGGTGTGGTTGAATTGACAACTCAACTGCTAATACTTAAGAATATTCTTTGGCTCCCCTTGTGTCGAATCAATAAATTTGGGTTGAATACTCTACCCTCGAAAGCTGTTGCGATCCCCTACACTTGTGGGTTATCAGTTCTACATCACCGAGCCACGCGACGCCAATTGGGTGGCGGCCCCCGAATTCCGATCTGCCATTCCCAGGCAGCTCACCTCCTGGAAGAAGAAGGGATTATCCTGGGGTGCACCTGCAGAGCTGACCGGACTCTAGAACTGCGTAAAAAATATGATAAGCAAGAAGATCAAGCTTGTCAACGTGGTCCAGGTCATGCTTTTTCGCCGGATCCTCCCGTGTCAAAGACGGGCATTCAACCCGTGGGAGTTCGATTCAGCGAAACACCAGACACTGCGAGAGCTCTTCGACACGATGCACAAAGACACCTGGAAGGTGTTGTTTAAGGCTGCCGAAGTACCTCCTCTCACCACCGAGGACCGCGGACTCAGCGCGAAGCGCCACGCCAACTCGGTAAGCACTCTATATTTCACCAAATGTGCCTTTCCTCGGTATATTCGTGGGTTGAATATGAGCCATCATACTAATTTAACAGGACTATGTGGCGACAGCGGAGCGGATCGACTGTCAAGCTCTGTTGTCCGAAGATCCAACAACTGATCTCTTGATGGAGATGCTGTTTCCGGCGCCCTATGAGGTACCAGAGAAGAAGGCCAAGAAGAAGGCCACGAGGACCAGGAGAAGTCTCCGGTACAAGGTGGTGTCGGACTCATCGGCCGAAGACAGTGAGGCGCACTCCTCCAATGACAACGAGGAGGAGGAAGAGGAAAACCCTCTCCCCCAAACCAGGGGGGGGAGAAGAAAAGGAAGGTCGTCCCTTTTGGGGAGGCCGAAGGGTCCAAGAAGGGAAGGACCCTCCCTCCGGACCACTCCACCACAGCCGCCTACAACGACGAGGAGTGGCTACCCAGGGATAAGCCCCTGGCGAAGTCGTAAGTATCCGGACACCATAACACTTCTAGCATGTTTTAGCTTTATGGCTTCTTTATCATGTCCAAATATATTTGTGCAATCCATCCAAAGCCCACATCAACTTATCCTCCTCAGATGGGTCCTTGAGCTCGTCGGAGATGAACAGCTATTCGATCCCGACGGCCTCCACTCCCCGTCCCGCGGATGACACCGAGGTGTTATCTCAAAGGATACCGTGCCAGGGAGAGATAGTTCTGGAGGCACCTCAAGGCGAAACCCCCGATGCCGGGCTCATGGGGGGGAAGATCCCCATGGAATCTGATGAGGGGGGCCGCAGCAAGCTTGGCCCCCAGACGGATACTGCGCCGGAACCTCTAGTGGTTTTGGATTCAGGCAGGCAGCCCCTCGCCAAGGGGGGCGAGCCGCTTGTGCCGATGACCTCTGTCCATCCAGAGGCATCAGATAACTTGGTGGAAGCGCTTCAGAGCACTTCCCTTGATGAAGGACACTGTACTCTTGTGAGTACGGTGATTGCGAAGGTTCAGTCCGCCAAAAGCGGATTGACTGAAGCCTGTGCCAGCCTCCTGAGAGGCTTTGAGGTAAGTAATTCAAATTATGAGAAAGTATCACAGTATAGACAGTAGCCCCTGATGCTCTGTTTGGTGTTCGGAAAGAAAGGCCGAACAGAGGATCAAATATTATTCCCAGGAGTCTACTCATATTATGTCTATGTGAATGGGCGTGCGTCGCTGCTGGCAGCCGCTACCGCCACTATGGAGGTCTCCGGACTGAGGCGGAATCTCGGGCGGGCCGAAGAAGTGCTTGGCCTTGTGAAGAGGCAGCTCGAGGAGAACAAAGGTAAGCGATACCCCGTCTGAATGTTATATAAATGAGAAGATCGTTGATGCTAATAGAAGCATGATGAATTTGTAACAGGGGCCGCAACCGAGGTGGCGACCCTTAAGAAGGCGCTATCCGAGGCCGAAGGAAAAGCGGCTAGGGAGCGCACCGAGCGCGAAAAACAAGATGCTCGAGTTGATGAGGTCCAGCAAGAGCTCCAGGATTTCATCAAAAAATTCGAGTCCTTGGAGCGTGACTCCAAGACACAAGAGTCGGAGCTTGCGAAGGCCCGTCAAAGCACGCAAGACGCCAAGGTAGAAGCCCAGAAGGCCCTCCAGGAAATTGAGGCTGCCAAGAAGATAGCTGCGGGTAAGGCTTTCATTATGCAAAGCAAGCTTGTGAAGGAGACTTTCCTTTTACCTACCCAAATTAGGAGCTCTCCAGGAGCATTCGCAGATCTGCCGTGCAGCATCTCTGATGCCGCAGAGTTCTACCGGGCTGAGGAGGGGAGCTCAACGGATAAGCTGTTTTGGTCCCAATATATTGGGGCCAAGCATCCGATGCCCTTGAGCGACCAGCTGAAGCAGCTGGTCGAACTTCACAAGGCGGCCGAACTGGCCATGAAGGAATTCATAGTCCAGCTGTGGCCTGGCGAGCCCCTGCCCAGCAGCTACTTCGGCTTTGTCAAGCGGATGGTAAATGTCTGTCCGCGGCTTGAAGTCGTTAAGCGGTCCGTCTGTATTGAGGGTGCACGCAGGGCCTTGGCCCGTGTGAAAGTGCACTAAGGGAATATGGACGCCGAGAAGCTGGTGACAGAGGGGCCGCCGAAGGGCAAGGAGCATCGCCACCCCGAACAGTACTATGACAATGTTATTAAGGGTGCCCGCCTTGTGGCGGATGAATGTACTAAGGATGTAATATTCGAATGAATGTACTCGTGTCATCCTGTAATATGAAAACCAGTTCATGTGCGCTATATGGTGCTTGTTAATTTAAAATATTACCTTCCGTGCGGCCGTTTATAAAATATTGAGAGTTGGCCAGTCGTCGGCTTCTGCCCCCATGTAACTAGTACTGGGGTGTTCGAAATAAATATAAACACTCTTTATCCAAATTTTTGGTCCTTTTAAGGAGGTGTTTAGTGCCACGAATGAGGCAATCGGACTATACGGCTTTATTGCTCTCACTTAGCCATAGAAGTCTATAATTTTAAATTTTGGCGAAGCCCCTAGTATCTAGAAGGCCGGACTCAGGGTGCTATACACGCCTAAATCAGACGAGGCCGATTCCTCGCATGAAGCAGAAAAAATCTTTAAGGATTTGAGACCTCTCGAACAGCGACCAGCTCTCGCCTTATCATGACAGTCAGTTTTCAGCTTTCTCTACTGAGGTGCTCGTCCGGCAGAACCAGGACACAATTGCAATAGTTCTCCCTGTGCTACCTTAGCCGATATAGCAGAATGTAAGGTACCAAAACATAGGAGCCGGGCAAACCCAACAATTGACCCAAGGCATGATTCAGAGCTGATGCATATAGTGCTATAAGTTCGGGGTGCCGCACTGTCAAAAGTATTCGGACTTTTCTTCCCAGGTTATGGGGTACACTGAAGCCCCTGACAAACTGGTCGTGCCAAAATGCACGGGTATAATAAATAAGACGTAAAGTAAAGGGGTAAATAGATGTAATACCAAGCTGACACTGTACACTATTTCCCCTTGTTTTTTCAAATGATACGTCAAAGCGTACATATACAAGTAGTGCGATAAGCAAAATGGGACTGTTTGACACATCATGACCAGGAGTGGGCTGTATGCGGGTATGTAAAACAGGTATAATGATCGTTATCAGAGACCACCTGGGGATTCCCTTGTACGCCAAAGCTTCTTGTCCTCCTGGTGTGTCCGTCCCGCTATGTGTCCAATAGCCGGTCTTTCGGAAGAGCCTCCTGAAGATAGGGACCTAAAAGAAAAAGGTGCAAAGATGTGTGGGTCCCGGGGCGGTCGAACCGCATTGTGGACCGTGTCATGGCCGTGCCTCCGCTTGTGCCCAGGGTATTTTAAGTGCGTAGTTGTGTACACGCGGCACAAATTTCGTCGCTTGACTGGGACTAGGCCGGAGGCCGGATTGCTAGTCGAGCTCTGGACGTGCCGGATGATCCTGTTCTGGAGTACTCCGGACTCGCATGACGGTGTCCGGTTTCTTTATCGCCGAATTGGCTGTTTACCTAAGAAGGTTGTTTTGTACTTCCGCCATGAGGGCTGCAGTGTGCTCCTCCGTGCGGAGCGAGCGCTCTGTGTTTCCATTAACTTTAATAACCCCGCGAGGTCCTGGCATTTTGATCTTGAGGTATGCATAATGCGGTACCACATTGAATTTGGCGAATGGGGTTCGTCTGAGCAGTGCATGATAGCCACTGCAGGAGGGGACAATGTCGAAGATTAACTCCTCTCTTCGGAAATTGTCCGGAGATCCGAAGACCACTTCTAGTGTGATTGAGCCCGTACAACAGGCCTCCACACCAGGTATGACACCCTTGAAGGTGGTTTTTGTGGGCTTGATCCTTGAGGGGTCGATGCCCATTTTGCGCACTATATCCTGATAGAGCAGGTTCAGGCTGCTGCCACCATCCATGAGGACTCATGTGAGATGGAATCCGTCGATGATGGGGTCAAGGACTAATGCGGCCGAACTGCCATGACGGATACTAGTAGGATGGTCCGTGCGATCGAAAGTGATCGGACAAGAGGGCCATGGGTTGAACTTTGTGGCGACTGGCTCCATCGCATAGACGTCCCTTAGTGCACGCTTCTGTTCCCGCTTGGGAATATGGGTTGCGTATATCATATTCACTGTTTTCACCTGAATTTCTTCTGTCCTCCTGTGTTCGGCGGCCGGGGCTCCTCGTCGTCATCTCTATGCAGCCCCTTTTCCTTGTTTTCGGCATTCAATTTTCCGGCCTGTTTAAACACCCATCATTCTCTGTTGGTGTGGTTGGCTGGTTTAGCGGGGGTGCCGTGAATCTTACATGAGCGATCAAGTATGCGGTCCAAACTGGACGAGCCCAGATTGTTTCTTTTGAATGGCTTTTTCCGCTGTCCGGATTTAGAGCCTCTGAATCCGGCATTGACTACCGTGTCTTCGGTGTTGTCGCCATTGTTGCGACGCTTCTGTCTATTTCGTCATGGCTTGCAGTTGCTATCCCTGGCGTCTGAATCGCCTGAGTTTTTGGGTGTGATGTTGCTACGAGCCAGCCAATTGGCCTCACCTGCGCAAAAGCTGGTCATGAGTGTCGTGAGGGCTGCCATGGACTTTGGCTTCTCTTGGCCGAGGTGTCGGGCAAGCCATTCGTCACAGATGTTATGCTTGAAGGCTGCTAAGGCTTCGACATCCGGGCAGTCGACAATTTGGTTCTTTTTGGTTAGGAACCGAGTCCAGAATTTCCTGGCTGACTCTTCGGGCTGTTGGGTTATGTGACTTAAGTCATCAGCATCCGGTGGTCGCACATGCGTGCCCTGGAAGTTGTCGACGAATGCGTCTTCCAGGTCCTCCCAACTGCCAATAGAGCTTGCTGGCAGGCTGTTCAGCCAATGTCGGGCCGGTCCTTTGAGCTTAAGTGGTAGGTACTTTATGGCATGTAAGTCATCGCCGCGGGCCATGTGAATGTGGAGGAGAAAATCTTCAATCCATACCGCGGGGTCTGTTGTGCCATCATATGATTCAATGTTTACGGGTTTAAACCCTTCTGGGAATTCATGATTCATAACTTCATTAGTGAAGCATATGGGGTGTGCGGCGCCTCTATGCCGGGCTACATCCCGACGTAGTTCAAATGAATCTGGTCTGTTGTATTCGGACCGGCCGGACTTTGGTTTATTGTATCCGGCGTGACAGTCATCGTCACGTCTTGTGGGGTGCCCCCGTGATCCGTAGATTGATCTTGACTCTCCTGCTTTGTTTTCCAATACATCTCGCAGGTCCTTCGTGTAGCCCCGGGCCTTAGTATTATCGTTTGATTAGCGACGGGGTGCGGTCTAGACTTCGGGCTGGTACGCCGCTTTGTCGCAGCCACGTGGTGGCCGGTCAGCCGCATCATGCGCTGGTAGCGTGGGCTTTAAAGCCTCCTCCTCGAGTTGAGGTGGCAACCTGCGCTTTGGCTAGGTTTTGCTAGCGCGCTCGAGTCTATATTCCTCGGCAGCTAGGACCTCGGTCCATCTATCAGTTAGCAGATCTTGATCAGCTTGAAGCTGTTGCTGCTTTTTCTTCAGGCTTTTTGCAGTGGCTATAAGCCGGCGCTTGAAGCGCTCCTGCTCGACGGGATCCTCAAGCACGATGAATTCTTCGTCGCAGGCTCACTTCATCTTTGGAGAGAGGCATGTAATTATCGTCCTCTGATTCTCCATATGTCGCCTGTTCCTTAGGGCTAGCTTGCCTATCCTCTTGCTCGGCCTGCTTGAAGCCTGGCTGGGCAGTATTGTTTTCATCTTCGGCACCATCCGGATTGTTATCTCTTGTGCCGGTATCGCTATTATTGAAGTCTAATACGTCGCCAACGTATCTACTTTTCCAAACACTTTTGCCCTTGTTTTGGACTCTAACTTGCATGATTTGAATGAAACTAACCCGGACTGACGCTGTTTTTAGCAGAACTGCCATGATGTTGTTTTATGTGTAGAAAACATAAGTTCTCGGAATGACCTGAAAATCCACGGAGACAAGTTTTGGAAAATATTAAAAATACTGGCGAAAGAATCAAGACCAGGGGGCCCACACCCTGTCCATGAGGGTGGGGGCGCGCCCCCTGTCTCGTGGGCCCCCTGAGGCTCCACCAACCTCAACTCCAACTCAATATATTCCGTTTCACGGAGAAAAAAATGAGAGAGAAAGTTTTATCACGTTTTACGATATGGAGCCGCCACCAAGCCCTAATCTCTCTCGGAAGGGCTGATCTGGAGTCCGTTCGGGGCTCCGGAGAGGGGGATTCATCGCTGTCATCATCATCAACCATCCTCCATAACCAATTTCATGATGCTCACCGCCGTGCGTGAGTAATTCCATCGTAGGCTTGCTGGACGGTGATGGGTTGGATGAGATTTACCATGTAATCAAGTTAGTTTTGTTAGGGTTTGATCCCTAGTATCCACTATGTTGTGAGATTGATGTTGCTATGACTTTGCTATGCTTAATGCTTGTCACTAGGGCCTGAGTGCCATGATTTTAGATCTTAACCTATTATGTTTTCATGAATATATGTGTGTTCTTGATCCTATCTTGCAAGTCTATAGTCACCTATTATGTGTTATGATCCGACAACCCCGAAGTGACAATAATCGGGATACTTCTCGGTGATGACCATAGTTTGAGGAGTTCATGTATTCACTATGTGCCAATGCTTTGTTCCAGTTCTCTATTAAAAAAGGCCTTAATTTCCCTTAGTTTCTGTTAGGACCCCGCTGCCACGGGAGGGTAGGACAAAAGATGTCATGCAAGTTTTTTCTATAAGCACGTATGACTATATTCGGAATACATGCCTACATTACATTGATGAATTGGAGCTAGTTCTGTGTCACCCTGTGTTATAGCTATTACACGAGGAATCGCATCCGACATAATTATCCATCACTGATCCAATGCCTACGAGCTTTTCAGATCTTGTGTTTCACTTATTTACTTTTTCGTTGCTACTGTTACAATTACTACAAAACTATTATCTTTACTTTTGCCACTGTTACCTTTATTATCATACTACTTTGCTACTAAATAGTTTGCTGCAGATACTAAGTTATCCAGGTGTGGTTGAATTGACAACTCAACTGCTAATACTCAATAATATTCTTTGGCTCCCCTTGTGTCGAATAAATAAATTTGGGTTGAATACTTTACCCTCGAAAGCTGTTGCGATCCCCTACACTTGTGGGTTATCAGGACTAATTTCTTGCGCCGTTGCCGGGGAGCATAGATCTATTCTTTGAGTCACTTGGGATATATATCTGTTCATCACTATGAGGAACTTGAAAGACAAAAGAACCAAGATTTTGCCCTCAACTATGAGGGGAGGTAAGGAACTGCCATCTATATCTGCACTAGATTCTCCATCTGTTATTAGTAAGCTTGCGACACCTAAACCTGCTACTGCTATGAATTCTGATATGTCGCATGTTATTGATGATACCACTTCTGCTATGCATGATACTTATGATGAAACTACTTTGCCATTAGGTGAATTTCTTGATGAACAACTTGCTAGGGTTAGAGAGAATGAAATTATTGAAGATGCTATTATTGATGATCGTGATGATGAAAGTTCTCCCCCTGATTATGAATTACCTGTTGTTCCTGAGGGTTATGTTATGGAAGAGGAAGCTGCTAGAGCTATTTTTGCTTGCAAAGATAGATATGATCTTAAGAAGTTATTAGCTAAATGGAAGCAGCAATCTCTTAATGTAAGAATGAAACCTGACCCTGTTTTTGCTACTTCACCTATCTGTGTTACTGATAGGGATTATGAATTCTCTGTTGATCCTGAGATTAATACTTTGGTTGAATCTAATCCTTTTTATGGCCTTGAATCTGAAACTGTTGTGGCACATCTTACCAAGTTGAATGATATAGCCACCCTATTTACGAATGATGAGAAATCTCGCTATTATTATATCCTTAAGATATTTCCGTTCTCATTAAAGGGTGATGCTAAGACTTGGTTTAATTCTCTTGCTCCTGGTTGTGTGCGTAGTCCCCAAGATATGATTTATTACTTCTCTGCTAAATATTTCCCTGCTCATAAGAAACAAGCCGCCTTGCGGGAAATATATGATTTTGTGCAAATCAAAGAAGAGAGTCTCACACAAGCTTGGGGAGGCTTCTCCGATTACTTAATGCTTTTCCTGATCATCCTCTTAAGAAAATGAAATACTTGATATCTTTTATAAAGTACTAACCGATGCTTCCAAGGACTACTTGGATAGTTGTGCTGGTTGTGTTTTCAGGGAAAGAACAGTCGACGAAGCTGAATTACTATTGAATAATATGTTGACTAATGAAAATAATTGGACTCTTCCTGAGCCAATTGCTGAGGCAATTCCTAACCAATTGAGCCAACTCCTGAGCCTATTCCTAAACCCACTCCGAAGAAGAGAGGTGTTCTATTTCTCAGTCCTGAAGATATGCAAGAGGCAAAGAAATCAATGAAAGAAAAAGGTATTAAAGTTGAAGATGTTAAGAATTTACCACCTATTGAAGAAATACATAGTCTTAATATACCACCTGTTGAAGAACCACATTGTCTTGATAACCCGCCACAGGTAGTAAAGGTAAATTCTCTCTATAGATATGATAAAGTTGAAATTCCCTCTACTAAATTTCATAGCCCATGCTTAGATGAATTTGATGATTTTATGGCTAGACAAGAAAGTTTTAATGCTTATGTTGGTAGAGAATTAAAGAACGGTGCTTTCGAGATGGGATGCTTGAGTGATTATATGGCTAGAATTAAAGGTGAACTTAAACTCATTAGCAAATAAGCTTCTATGGCTGCTACTCAAGCTGAGCAAGTACTTAAAGCTCAAAATGATTTGCTTGATGAGTTAAATAATAAAAATGACGTTGCTGTTAGAGTGGCTACTAGAACTGGTAGAATGACTCAGGAACCTTTGTATCCTGAAGGCCACCCTAAGAGAATCGAGCAAGATTCTCAGAGAAATAATTTAGAGCCACCTAGTTCTTCCAAAAAGAAGAAAAAGAAAAACGATAGGACTTTGCATGCTTCTAGTGAACCTACTGTAGATACACCTGAGAATCCCAATGATATTTCTGTTTCTGATGCTGAAACACAATCAGGTGATGAACATGAACCTAGTGATAATGTTAATGATAATGTTCATGTTGATGCTCACACCTAGCAAAAATAATGATGTAGAGATTGAACCTGCTATTGATCTTGATAACCCACAATCAAAGAATCAATGTTATGATAAAAGAGATTTTGTTGCTAGGAAGCACGATAGAGAAAGAGAACCATGGGTTCAGAAACCCATGCCTTTTCCTCCTAAACCATCCAAGACAAAGGATGATGAGGATTTTGAGCGCTTTGCTGAAATGGTTAGACCTATTTTCTTACGTATGCGCTTAACTGATATGCTTAAAGTAAATCGTTATGCTAAATATATGAAGGATATCATTACAAACAAAAGAAAGATACCAGAAGCTGAAATTTCCACCATGCTTGCTAATTACACTTTTAAGGGTGGAATACCAAAGAAACTTGGAGATCCAGGGGTACCAACTATACCATGCTCCATTAATAGAAACTATGTTAAAACTGCTTTATGTGATCTTGGAGCCGGTGTTAGTGTTATGCCTCTCTCTTTATATCGTACACTTGAATTGAATAAGTTGACACCTACTGAAATATCTTTGCAAATGGCTGATAAATCAACTACCATACCTGTCGGTATTTGTGAGGATGTGCCTGTTGTGGTTGCAAATGTCACTATCTTAACAGACTTTGTTATTCTTGATATTGCCGAGGATGATAGTATGTGTATTATCCTTGGAAGACCCTTTTTGAATACTACAAGGGCTGTTACTGATTGCAACAAAGGCAATGTCACTTTTCATGTTAATGATAGTGAGCATATGGTACACTTTCCGAGGAAACAATCTCAAGTTCATAGCATCAATTCTATTGGGAAAGTTCCAACTATCATTATTGGAGGTTTTGAATTTCCTCTCCCTACTGTCAAGAAAAAGTATGATATTCTTATTGTTGGGGATGTTCATATCCCTGTTGAGGTAACTTAGTGTTATTCGAAATTTCTCCGGTTCCGTGTTATTCGAAATGAGTTTGTTAACAAGACTTGATCAACCTTGTTAGTGGATTCATTTTGATGATCATGAGATGGATGAAACTAGAAGGCACAACCTTCTGTACCCTCCTTTTCACTTTCTGTTATTTAGAATAAAAAGAGCAAACATAGTATTATCCGTCTATTTTCTGAATTATCCGTGCAATAAAAAATATCCTGAAAATAAAAGTGCTCCAAATGCCCTGCAAATTTAGTATGATTTTTATGGAATATTTTAGGGTTTTAGGCACTGAAAACACTGCAGGAGGGGCAAGCACCAGGCCACGAGAGTGGAGGGCGCGACCACACCCCCTGGGCGCGCCCCCTGTCTCATGGGCCCATGATGGACCCCTCCACTGATGCCAGCACCCACACACTCCATCTTCTTCCCAAAAAAATCCCCATCCAGCTCACGAACGAGTTCTAGCTCATTTTGCCACGATTTTCGATCTCCTTGCTCAAAGCTCCATTCACAAAACTGCTTTGGGAGATTGTTGCTTGGTATGTGACTCCTCCATTGGTCCAATTAGTTTTTGTTCTAGTGCTTTATTCATTGCAATTTTTTGTTGCATAGATGCCCATGTTCTTGAGCTTGCATGTTAAATTTATGAGGTCCCAATTAATTCTAATGCATGATATAGGCTCTAGGTACTTATAGGCATAGTTGCTACCAATCTTGTTTAGTTTTATTCACTTTTTTTTTGAAGTTACTAAAGTTTCAGAAATTTTTAGAAAATGTTAAGGAGATTTTTGAGGGGCTCTTCTAGCCAAGGCTCCCAGGAAAAACAGGCTAAAGTGAAGGAAAAGGCCAAATATAATCTTCCTCGTATAGCGGAAGTACGGCCGTGTGAATGGCCCTGTGACAATTTCTTGAGAGAACCTGGAATTTATGAAGACTTTTATTCTTTGATCGAGAATGCAGGCCTCACCGATTTCCTCCACGACCGGATCGATCAGTATCTCTTACTCACCAATACTTTCGTGCAAAACTTTTC
The DNA here is from genome assembly GCF_018294505.1 of Triticum aestivum. NCBI lineage: Eukaryota > Viridiplantae > Streptophyta > Magnoliopsida > Poales > Poaceae > Triticum > Triticum aestivum. Next base: position 449,752,775 of record NC_057804.1, read on the forward strand.
TTATTATCCTAAGAAGTCACCGCCTTCAGTATCATTTCATTTATATGATGAATTCAGGGAAATGTCTTTGCGTAATTTTTGCGCAGTATGTAGGATACCCTTTGAGGGAAAATTAGAGGAACCACATCGTAGAGATGTGGATGGCTTTGTTAACACTATCACTATAGGGGATCCAAAGAAGGGTTCCGATGCGAGAATCTCTAGCATACACTTTCCTGTTTTACGCTACTTTGCCATATTTGCTAGTAGATGCTTGATTGGTCGTGGAAATAGTGGAAACTTCAATGTTCCTGATATTATTATTCTTCACCATGCCTTGTTTGGAGATAATAGTTTGTATGGGTGCCGTTATTGCTAAACGGCTAAGCCTGAATCGTACAGAAGGCCCCATCTTTGGAGGTATCTATGCCGCACGTCTTGCTAGACATTTTGAGATACCTATTAGGCACCATGAGAAAGAGGAGACAAAATTGCCTCCTTACATTTTAGATTACAAGAGCATGGTAGCACATGAGTTCATTATTGACAACGAAGATAAGATGCTCCTGTATAACCTGAGATTTAATAAGAAACACAATGAGACTATTATTTTGCCTATGCCTCTGCTGTTTGATTTGATTGCAGATAATTTTCTTGTCACGCCGGAAGTGGTGTATGCTCATCGAGGCCAAGAATCCACTCCAGAACCTGAGCCTGAGCCAGAACCTGCACTGGACCCTCATCGTGCATCATCCTACCAGTGGGACCCGGAGATGGCCACCCAGTGGTATCCTGATTACACCTCCCAATACACCAGGGAGAGTAGCCGCGGTCCTTGGCAATTAACCAACTTAGGCCAAAAGCCTAAGCTTGGGGGAGTACATATTTCTCACCGACTTTACATTCATGTTCACACACTATTCTAGTCGTTGGTGCTCATACTCTTTCATTGTATTATCCATGCTAGTTTAATTTTCTTTTTCTTGCTTTCTTCTTGTGTGTTTGATAAACCTTAAGAAAAACCAAAAAAAATAGTTAGTTTAAATTCCATGCTCGTAGTAGTAATTAAATTGAAAACCCCAAAAGATTTCTCGTTCTTTTTCTTACTTGTTGGGAGCTTTCCCATGTAAATAGTTTTCTTTTCTTTTCTTTTCTTTGGGGGTCGAGAGTAGAAGACCATATTGAAAAATGTTTAGTGGCTCTAATATGCATGATTGTTTATTTAACTTAGAGCCTACATTACTCTGTCTTCTCTCTTGAGTTGAATGCTTGCAGATTCCAGCTTAGTCCAATGCACGTGCACTATTATTATTATACATATTGTTCGGTCGTGCAAGTGAAAGGCAATAATGACGATATATGATGGACTTATTGAGATGAGAAAAGATAGTATGAACTCGACCTCTCTTGCTTTTGTAAATATGATGAGTTCATCGTTCCTGATTCAGCTTATTATGAAGTAAACATATTTGAAATGACATTTAGAGATTATAGTTGCTTGTGCCATGCTTGATTAGCTATGAGTTATAATGGTTTACCTTGCTTGCCAACATGCTATTAGAATGATTATGATGTGGTATGATTGGATGGTATCCTCCTTTGAATGAATCGAATGACTCGACTTGGCACATGTTCACGCATGTAGTTGAAACAACTCAACATAGCCTTCATGATATTTATGTTCACGGTAGATTATATCCTACTCATGCTTGTACTCGGTGTGAATTAATTTTAATGCATGTTCATGACTGTTGTCGCTCTCTCAGTTGGTCGCTTCCCAGTCTTTTGCTAGCCTTCACCTGTACTAAGTGGGAATACTGCTTGTGCATCCAAACTCCTTAAACCCCAATGTTATTCCAATGAGTCCACCATACCTTCCTATATGCGGTATTTACCTGCCGTTCCAAGTAAATTTGTATGTGTCAAACTCCAAACCTTCAAATGAAATTCTGTTTTGTATGCTTGAGAAGCTCATGTTTCAACTAGGGCTGCCTATATCTTCCATGCTAGGTGGGTTATTCTCCATAGGAGTGGACTCCGCTCCTGATTCACGAGAAAGAACCGGTAACCGGGATGCCGAGTCCCATGATCCAAAAAGATAAAAGCAAATCAAAATAATTAAACAAAACTCCCCCTGGGCTGTTGTTAGTTGGAGGCACTCGTTGTTCAGAGCAAGCCATGGATTGATGCTTGTTGGTGGTGGGGGAGTATAAACTTTTATCATTCTGTTTGGGAACTGCCTATAATGCATGTAGTATGGAAGATACAACCATCTCATAGTTGTTGTTTTGACAGCGAAAGTATGCCGCTCAAAATGTTATTCAATCTCTATTTTAAAATCGAGCTTTGGCACCTCTACAAATCCCTGCTTCCCTCTACGAAGGGCCTATCTATTTACTTTTATGTTGAGTCATCATCCCTCTTATTAAAAAGCACTCGCTGGAGAGCACACTGTCATTTGCATTCATTATTATTGGTTTATATTGGGTATGACTTGACTAGATCTATTTTACCATGAATTACAATGTTTAGTCAGTCCTTGATCTTTAAAGGTGCTCTGCATTTATGTTTTGCGGTCTCAGAAAGGGCTAGCGAGATACCATTTTGTTATATCATGTTATGATTGTTTTGAGAAAGTGTTGGCATCCAAGTTTTATTATTATGGCTCGCTAGCTAATTATGCCATTGATATGAGTAATTGTGAGACCGAGGCGTTATGGTGAGTATGGTTAGTTCATAATGTTTGCTGAAACCTGAATGCTGGCTTTGCATGTTCACAACAACAAGAGCAAACAAAGTTTGTAAAAGTTTTTCTTTATCACTTTCAGTTTATCAACTGAATTGCTTGAGGACAAGCAAAGGTTTAAGCTTGGGGGAGTTGATATGTCTCCAACGTATCTACTTTTCCAAACACTTTTGCCCTTATTTTGGACTCTAACTTGCATGATTTGAATGAAACTAACCCGGACTGACGTTGTTTTCAGCAGAACTACCATGATGTTGTTTTATGTGTAGAAAACAAAAGTTCTCAGAATGACCTAAAAATCCACGGATACAAGTTTTGGAAAATATAAAAAATACTGGCAAAAGAATCAAGACCAGGGGGCCCACACCTTGTCTACGAGCGTGGGGGGCGCACCCAACCCCCTGGGCGCGCCCACTGTCTCATGGGCCCCCTGTCTCGTGGGCCCCCTAAGGCTCCACCGACCTCAACTCCAACTCCATATATTCCGTTTTGTGGAGAAAAAAATCAGAGAGAAAGTTTCATCGCGTTTTATGATACGGAGCTGCCGCCAAGCCCTAATCTCTCTCGGGAGGGCTGATCTGAAGTCCGTTCAGGGCTCCGAAGAGGGGGATTCGTAGCTGTCGTCATCATCAACCATCCTCCATCACCAATTTCATGATGCTCACCGCCGTGCGTGAGTAATTCCATTGTAGGCTTGCTGGACGATGATGGGTTGGATGAGATTTACCATGTAATCAAGTTAGTTCTGTTAGGGTTTGACCCCTAGTATCCACTATGTTCTGAGATTGATGTTGCTATGACTTTGCTATGCTTAATGCTTGTCACTAGGGCCCGAGTGCCATGATTTCAGATCTGAACCTATTATGTTTTCATGAATATATGTGTGTTCTTGATCCTATCTTGCAAGTCTATAGTCACCTATTATGTGTTATGATCCAACAATCCCGAAGTGACAATAATCGGGATACTTCTCGGTGATGACCATAGTTTGAGGAGTTCATGTATTCACCATGTGCTAATGCTTTGTTCCAGTTCTCTATTAAAAGGAGGCCTTAATTTCCCTTAGTTTCCGTTAGGAACCCGCTGCCACGGGAGGGTAGGACAAAAGATGTCGTGCAAGTTCTTTTCTATAAGCACATATGACTATATTTGGAATACATGCCTACATTACATTGATGAATTGGAGCTAGTTCTGTGTCACCCTATGTTATAGCTATTACATGAGGAATCACATCTGACATAATTATCCATCACTAATCCAATGCCTACGAGCTTTTCACATCTTGTGTTTCGCTTATTTACTTTTACGTTGCTACTGTTACAATTACTACAAAACTATTATCTTTACTTTTGCCACTGTTACCTTTATTATCATACTACTTTGCTACAAAATACTTTGCTATAGATACTAAGTTATCCAGGTGTGGTTGAATTGACTACTCAACTGCTAATACTCAATAATATTCTTTGGCTCCCCTTGTGTCAAATCAATAAATTTGGGTTGAATACTTTACCCTCGAAAGCTGTTGCGATCCCATACACTTGTGGGTTATCAAAGTCAAGCACGTCGGTTAAGTCATCAAAAGTGGCTATTAAGTGGGTGGTGGGTGGGGAACGAAGTTCTTCGTCGTCCGCTTCCCACTCGAGCCTGACGTAGTTCGGCCAAGAATCTCCCGACAAGGAAAGAGACCTTAATGAGTTTAGCACATCACCCAAGGGTGAGTGCTAAAAAATATCTGCGGCGGTGAACTCCATGACCGGTGCCCAACCAGATTCGATAGGCACAGACGTACGCGGTTCGGATCCTGTAGCCGGAGACGAGTCCGAGGGTCCGATGACACCACCCTCACAGGAGGTAGGATCAGTGTTCGGCTCCAATGCTGGTGAGTGTGTGGCCTCCGTGGCCGGGTCTATCCACCCGTCCTCGGAAGGCACGATCTGCTCCGGATTGTTTCTCGGTGCCACCGCAGGCGCGATCTCCCGAACACTGCCCGATGGCAGATCAAAGTCATGCCCGCCGTGACCATTCAACTCTCCTGACATGGGCTCGAATCCGTCGAAGACCAAGTCTCCGCGGATGTCGGCAGTATAGTTCAAGCTTCCAAACCTGACCTGTGGCCAGGGGCGTAGCTATCGATCTGCTCCAGATGGCCAAGCAAGTTGCCCCGCAGTACGAAGCCACCGAATAAGAAGATCTGTCCGGGAAGGAAAACCTCCCCCTGGACCGCATCGTTGAAGATGATCCAAGGAGCCATCAAGCCCTACCATGACGATATAGTGGAACTCTCAATGAAAGCATCAATGTCGGTGTCAAAACCGGCGGATCTCAGGTAGGGGGTCCCGAACTGTGCGTCTAAGGCTAATGGTAACAGGAGGCAGGGGACACGATGTTTTACCTAGGTTCGGGCCCTCTCGATGGAGGTAATACCCTACTTTCTACTTGATTGATCTTGATGATATGAGTATTACAAGAGTTGATCTACCATGAGATCGTAGAGGCTAAACCCTAGAAGCTAGCCTATGATTATGATTGTTCTTGTCCTACGGACTAAACCCTCTGGTTTATATAGACACCGGAGGGGGCTAGGGTTACATACAGTCGGTTACAGAGAAAGAGATCTACATATCCGAATTGCCAAACTTGCCTTCCACGCAAAGGAGAGTACCATCCGGACACGGGACGAAGTCTTCAATCTTGTATCTTCATAGTCCAATAGTCCGGCCAAAGTATATAGTCTGGCTGTCCGAGGACCCCTTAATCCAGGACTCCCTCACCCATCTCTGGCAAAATCGATGTGAGGACCAGTTTCGTCTTTAGAGTACACCACAACATCGATGGATTTCTCTGGCAACGGCGCAGTTTGAGGGCACGATAGCCAGATGGTTAGAATCTGTTCAGCGATGCATGCCCAATTCATTCTAGACTGAATTTTGTAGTGCTTTGCAGAGCGGGTTTGGTCGGAATCAGCATCAGACACTCCTCAGGAAGTTGTTTCGCATAGCTCAGGACAGTACCATGGAGAATTATGTAGAGCTTTTCGTGGAGCTTTATGATCAGTTAACAGCCTATGAAGATGCTCCAAACTCTCTCCATTATACTACCAGATTCCTAGATGGATTGAAACCTGGAGTTCGGATAGTTGTTGCATTGCAGAAGCCCAAGGACCTTGATGCAGCTTATGAGCTGGCCTTACTGCATGAGGAATTAGGGGAAGGTGTCACTGCTTCATCTTGTTCTGCGCCTAGGAGGAATACCGTTGTTTCTTCTTATGGTAACAGCAAGGTCAAGTCACCAGAGGAAAAGAGAGACACTGCGAGAAGTGCTCCAACTGATGATAAATGGTTGGTGTTGAGGAATTACAGGAAGTCTAAGGGTTCGTGTTTTGTGCGTGGGGAGAAATGGGCAAAGGACCATGTTTGTAAGTCTATAGTTCAGTTGCATTTCGTGCAAGAGATGATTGAGTAGTTGCAGTCCAGTTACAGTGAAGATTCTGAATATGATACTAAACAACATTCAGTTTCTTCTGTCCACACGATCAAGTTATCTACAACAGCTTTGGGCAAGGAACCAGAAGCACCAGTGTTACAGTTAGATATTACATTGCAAGTACAAGAAATGCAATTCCTAGTAGACTCTGGGAGTACACATTCCTTCTTGGATGTCAAGTACACTTCTCTTCAAGGTGTTACTGCTATCAAACTTGTCACAGTTACTGTTGAAGGTGACACAACAATTCAGTGTCTGCGTCAGATAGCAGACTGTAGCTGGGAGCGCAATGGGCATGAGTTTTCTTCTGATTTTAGACTGTTGCAACTGCAAATTTATGATGGGATTTTGGGGTTGGATTGGCTTGCACAACATAGTCCAATGTATGTTGATTGGGTGGAGAAGTGGGTGTCATTTACTAAAGAGGCCAGACTGTTACTTTGCAAGGACTTACTTCTGAAGAACATAACTATACTTGTGTTGCTCTTTCTGCTATTCAGATGGGAGAACCAGATAAAATACCTCCAGAGATGCAACTTCTTGTTCAAGAATTTGCTGATGTATTTGCTAATCCAACTGAGCTTCCTCCCAGGAGACATTGTGATCATAAGATTCCTCTTATTCCAGGGGCAAGCTGGCCTATTTCCATGAGACCTTACAGAATTGTACCACAACTCAAGGATGAGCTAGAAAAACAAATTAAAGAAATGCTGCAGGCTGGCATAATCAGGGTTAGTTACAACCCCTTCTCTTCTCCAATACTACTAGTTAAGAAGAAAGGTGGAGAGTGGAGATTGGTTATTGATTATAGAATGCTGAATGCCATCACTATCAAAGGCAAGTTTCCTTTGCCAGTTATTGATGAGTTGCTGGATGAGTTGTCTGGAGCAGCTTGGTTCACCAAACTTGATCTAAGGGCAGGCTATCACCAGATTCGACTGGCTCCAAGAGAGGAATACAAAACTGCTTGTCAAACACAAGATGATCATTATGAGTTCACTGTATTGGCCATGGGGCTTTGTGGAGGACCTGGCACTTTCCAGGGAGCTATGAACACTACACTTACTCCTACTAACAGGAAAACCACTCTCTGTTTCTTTGATGATATCCTGGTTTTCAGTAAAACATATGTAGAGCACTTGAAACATGTTAGAGAGGTATTGTGTCTTTTGAGGGCTGATCAATGGAAAGTCAAGCTCGCTAAATGTGATTTTGCTCAGCAACAGATTGCTTATCTGGGACACACCATTAGTGCAGATGGGGTTTCAATAGATCGTAGTAAAGTAGAAATAGTCAAGAACAGGCCTACTCCCAGTAATGTAAAGGAGGCCAGAGGATTTTTAGGGCTCGGTGGGTACTACAGGAAATTCATCAAGCAATATGGCATTATTAGCAGGTCCCTGACAGATCTTCTTAAGAAAGGAGTCCCCTTCCTGTGGACTTCTATTACTGATCTAGCGTTCAATACACTCAAGCAGGCTCTAATGGAAGCACTAGTTCTGGCACTACCACAATTTGATAAGCCTTTTGTGATTGAGACAGATGCTTGTGATACTGCAATAGGAGCTGTTTTAATGCAAGAAGGACACCCCCTGGCTTATGTTAGCAAGGCTCTTGGCCCTAAAAATAGAGCACTATCAGTATATGAAAAAGAGTATATGGCTATTTTGTTGGTTGTGGAACAATGGAGGTCTTATCTTCAAATGCAGCAGTTTACTATCAAAACTGATCAGAGAAGTTTGATACACTTGCAAAATCAGAAGTTGCACACTATATGGCAGTAGAAAGCTCCTACCGAACTTATGGGATTGAATTATCAAATTGTATATAAGAAGGGGGTTGACAACTCTGTAGCTGGTGCACTTTCTAGGAAACCACATCCTCAAGTTTTTTCCACATATCCAGAGCTCAACCAGTGTGGCTGGAGGAAATTGTCAACAGCTATGCCCGTGATGACAAGATTACTGAAATATTGTAGCAATTGTGTGTTGATCCATATGCTAAACCTAATTACCAACTTGTGCATGGTCTGCTAAGATATAAGGGTTGCATCTGGATTGGTAACAACATAGAGCTGCAGATTCACTCCCTGTTTCGTTGGGCTGGCATGAAAAGTTTTGTCAGGAACAGAGTGCAGTCCTGTCTGGTTTGTCAACAAGCTAAATTTGAATGAGTACACTATCCAGGTCTCCTTTCCCCACTGCCAGTTCCTAAAAGAGCCTGGGAAACTGTCACTATGGATTTAATCACTGGGTTGCCAGTTTCGTGCATTTTTGATTGCATTCTGTTGGTTATTGACAAATTTACCAAGTATGGTCATTTCATCGGTCTGCGACACCCATTTATAGCTCAAAAGGTTGCTGAGGTTTTCCTGGATAATGTTTACAAATTGCATGGTATGCCTGAACTCATTGTGTCTGACAGAGTTCCTGTATTTACTAGTAACTTCTAGCAAACCCTGATCAACAGAACTGGTACTCACTTGAATATGAGCTTGGCTTATCATCCAACTACTAATGGGCAGACTAAACGAGTCAACTAGCAGGTAGAGTGCAATCGGAGAAGCTTCATCAGCTCTCACCCCACTAAATGGAGCAAGTGGCTATCGCTTTGTGAGTTTTGGTACAACACAAATTGGCATTCTGCTGTGGGAAAGTCATCATTTGAGGTTTTGCATGAACAACTGATGACCCACAAGTATAGGGGATCGCAACAGCTTTCGAGGGTAGAGTATTCAACCCAAATTTATTGATTTGACACAAGGGGAGCCAAAGAATATTCTTGAGTATTAGCAGTTGAGTTGTCAATTCAACCACACCTGGATAACTTAGTAATTGCAGCAAAGTGTTTAGTAGCAAAAGTGGTATGATAATAAAGGTAACGGTAGCAACAATAAAGATAAATGTTTTTGGGTTTTTTTAGTAGTTGTAACAGTAGCAACGGAAAAGTAAATAAGCGAAACACAACATGTGAAAAGCTCATAGGCAATGGATCAGTGATGGATAATTATGCCGGATGCGATTCCTCATGCAATAGTTATAACATAGGGTGATATAGAACTAGCTCCAATTCATCAATGTAATGTAGGCATGTATTCCGTAAATAGTCATACGTGCTTATGGAAAAGAACTTGTATGACATCTTTTGTCCTACCCTCCCGTTGAAGCGGGGTCCTTACAGAAACTAAGGGATATTAAGGCCCCCTTTTAATAGAGAACTGGAACAAAGCATTAGCACATAGTGAATACATGAACTCCCCAAACTACGGTCATCATCGAGAAGTGTCCAGATTGTTGTCACTTCGGGGTTGTCGGATCATAACACATAATAGGTGACTATAGACTTACAAGATAGGATCAAGAACACACATATATTCATGAAAACTTAATAGGTTCAGATATGAAATCATGGCACTCGGGCCCTAGTGACAAGCATTAAGCATAGCAAAGTCATAGCAACATCAATCTCAGAACATAGTGGGTACTAGGGATCAAACCCCAACAAAACTAACTTGATTACATGGTAAATCTCATCCAACCCATCACCGTCCAGCAAGCCTACGATGGAATTACTCACGCACGGCGGTGAGCATCATGAAATTGGTGATGGAGGATGGTTGATGATGACGACGGCGATGAATCCCCCTCTCCAGAGCCCCGAACGGACTCCAGATCAGCCCTCCCGAGAGAGATTAGGGCTTGGCGGCGGCTCCGTGTAGTAAAACGCGATGAAACTTTCTCTCTGATTTTTTTCTCCCCGAGACGGAATATATGGAGTTGGAGTTGAGGTCGGAGGAGGTCCAGGGCGCCCACGAGATAGGGGGCCGCGCCCTAGGGGGGGCGCGCCCCCTGTCTTGTGGACAGGCCGTGGGCCCCCTGGCATTAATTCTTTCGCCAAAAATTCTTATTAATTCCAAAAAGTGCCTCCATGGATTTCCAGGACATTTCGAGAACTTTTCTTTTCTACACATAAAACAACATCATGGCAGTTCTGCTGAAAACAGCGTCAGTCCAGGTTAGTTTCATTCAAATCATGCAAGTTAGAATCCAAAACAAGGGCAAAAGTGTTTGGAAAAGTAGATACGTTGGAGACGTATCAACTCCCCCAAGCTTAAACCTTTGCTTGTCCTCAAGCAATTCAGTTGATAAACTAAAAGTGATAAAGAAAAACTTTTACAAACTCTGTTTGCTCTTGTTGTTGTAACATGAAAAGCCAGCATTCAAGTTTCAGCAAATATTATGAACTAACCATACTCACGGTAACACATAGGTCTCACAATTACTCACATCAATAGCATAATCAGCTAGCGAGCCATAATAATAAAACTCGGATGACAACACTTTGTCAAAATAATCATAACATGATATAACAAAATGGTATCTCGCTAGCCCTTTCTAAGACCGCAAAACATAAATGCAGAGCAACTTTAAAGATCAAGGACTGACTAAACATTGTAATTCATGGTAAAAGAGATCCAGTCAAGTCATACCCAATATAAACCAATAATAATGAATGCAAATGACAGTGTGCTCTCCAGCGGGTGCTTTTTAATAAGAAGGGTGATGACTCAACATAAAAGTAAATAGATAGGCCCTTCGCAGAGGGAAGCAGGGATTTGTAGAGGTGCCAGAGCTCGATTTTAAAATAGAGATTGAATAACATTTTGAGAGGCATACTTTTGCTGTCAATGCAACAACTATGAGATGGCTGTATCTTCCATACTACATGCATTATAGGCAGTCCCCAAACAGAATGGTAAAGGTTTGTACTCCCCCAACCACCAACAAGCATCAATCCATGGCTTGCTCGAAACAACGAGTGCCTCCAACATACAACAGCCCTGGGGGAGTTTTGTTTAATTATTTTGATTTGCTTTGATCTTTTTGGATCATGGGACTGGGCATCTCGGTTACCAGCCCTTTCTCGTGAATGAGGAGCGGAGTCCACTCCTCTTGAGAATAACCCACCTAGCATGGAAGATATAGGCAGCCCTAGTTGAAACATGAGCTGCTCGAGCATACAAAACATAATTTCATTTGAAGGTTTGGAGTTTGTCACATACAAATTTACTTGGAACGGCAGGTAAATACCGCATATAGGTAGGTATAGTGGACTCATATGGAACAACTTTGGGGTTTAAGGAGTTTGAGTGCACAAGCAGTATTCCCGCTTAGTACAGGTGAAGGCTAGCAAAAGACTGGGAAGCGACCAACTGAGAGAGCGACAACAGTCGTAAACATGCATTAAAATTAATTCAGACCGAGTACAAGCATGAATAGGATATAATCCACCATGAACATAAATATCAGGAAGGCTATGTTGATTTGATTCAACTACATGCGTGAACATGTGCCAAGTCGAGTCACTCAATTCATTCAAAGGAGGATACCATCCCATCATATCACATCATAATCATTCTAATAGCATGTTGGCACGCAAGGTAAACCATTATAACTCATAGCTATCAAGCATGGCACAAGCAACTGTAATCTCTAAATGTCATTGCAAATATGTTTACTTCATAATAGCTGACTCAGGAACGATGAATCATCATATTTACAAAAACAAGAGAGGTCAAGTTCATACCAGCTTTTCTCATCCCAATAAGTCCATCATATATCGTCATTATTGCCTTTCACTTGCACGACCTAACGATGTGTATAATAATAAGAGTGTACGTGCATTGGACTAAGCTAGAATCTGCAAGCATTCAACTCAAGAGAGAAGACAAGTAATATGGGCTCTAAATTAAATAAACAATCATGCATATAAGAGCCACTAAGCATTTTCAGTATAGTCTTCTCGACCCCCAAAAGAAAGAAAAGAAAATAAAACTATTTACACGAGAAAGCTCCCAACAAGTAAAAAGAAGAATGAGAAATCTTTTTGGGTTTTCATTTGAATATCTACTACGAGCAAGGAAATTAAACTAACTAATTTTTTTGGTTTTTCTTAAAGTTTATCAAACACACAAGAAGAAAACTAGAAAAAGAAATTTAAACTAGCATGGATAATACAATGAAAGAGTATGAGCACCGACGACTAGTGTGTGAACATGAATGTAAAGTTGGTGAGAAATACGTACTCCCCCAAGATTAGGCTTTTGGCCTAAGTTGGTTTAATACCAAGGACCGCCGCTACTCTCCCCGGTGTAGTGGGAGGTATAATCAGGATACCACTGGCTGGTCATCTCCGGATCCCACTGGACAGATGATGCATGATAAGGGTCCAGCTCAGGTTCAGATTCTAGAGTAAAAGCTTGAGCTCGGTGATTGTTCACCGCTTCCGGCGTGACAAGACGATTTTCTGCAAGCAAATCAAACAACAGAGGCGTAGGCAAAATAATAAACTCAAAGTGTTTCTTATTGAATCTAAGTCTATACAAGAGCATCTTCTCTTCGTTGTCAACAATAAACTTGTGTGCTACCATGCTCTTGTAATCTAAAATGTGAGGAGGTAATTTGTCTCCTCCTCCTCATAGTGCCTAATGGGTATCTGAAAATGTTCAGCAAGACGTGCAGCATAGATACCTCCAAATGTGGGGCCTTTTGTATAATTCGGGGCTAGCCGTTTAGCATCGACGACACCCATACTAAAAGTATTGTCTCCTAGCAAAGCATGTTGAAGAATAATAATATCTGGAACGCTCAAATTTCCACTATTTCCATGACCAATCAAGCATCTACTAGCAAATAAGGCAAAGTAGCGTAAAACAGGAAAGTGAATGTTAGAGACCTTCGCCTCGGAGCCCTTCTTTGGCTCCTCTACAGCAATAGTATTAACAAAGCCACCCACATCTTCACGATGGGGTTCATCTAATTCTCCCTCATAAGGTATCCTACATACCTCGCAAAAATGACGTAAAGACATTTCTTTAAATTCATCATATAAATGAAATGACACTGCAGGCGGTGATTTCTTAGGATAATAATAAAAGTTTTGCACGAAAGTATTGGTGACTAAGAGATACTGATCGATTCGGTCGCTCATGAAACCGGTGAGGCATGCAGTCTCGATTAAAGCATAAAAGTCTTCATGAATTTCGGCTTCTTTCAAGAAATCCTCACACGGCCATTCACACGACCGTACTTCCGCTAAGCGAGGAAGATTATACTTGGGTTTTTCCTTCTCTTTGTCTTGTTTTTCCTGAGAGCTTTGGCTAGAAGAGCCTTTAAAAAGCCTCCTTAACATTTTCTGAAAATTTCTGAAATTTTAGTAACTTCAAAATAAAAGTGAATAATACTAAACAAGATTGATAGCAACTACTCCTACAAGTGCCTAGAGCCTATATCATACATTGGAATTGCTTGGGACCTCAAAAATTTAACATGCAAGCTCAAGGACATGGTCACCTATCCAGCAAAAATTTGCAATGAATAAAGCACTAGAACAAAAACTAATTGGACCAATGGAGGAGTCACATACCAAGCAACAATCTCCCAAAGCAGTTTTGCGAATGGAGCTTTGAGCTAAGAGATCGAAAATCGCAGCAAAACGAGCTAGAACTCGTGCTTGAGCTGGATGGGGATTTTTTTGGGTAGAAGATGAAGTGTGTGGGTGCTGGCATAAGTGGAGGGGAGCCACCAAGGGCCCACGAGACAGGGGGGCGCGCCCTATAGGGGGGTGCCCTCCTCTCTCGTGGCCTGGTGCTTGCCCATCCTGCAGTGTTTTCATTGCCTAAAATCCTCAAATATTCCAGAAAAAATCATACTAAATTTGCAGGGCATTTGGAGCACTTTAATTTTTGGACTATTTTTTAATGCACGGATAATTCATAAAACAGACGGATAATACTAGTTTTGCTTTATTTATTCTAAATGACAGAAAGTAAAAAGGAGGGTACAGAAGGTTGTGCCTTCTAGTTTCATCCATCTCGTAATCATCACAATGAATCCACTAACAAGGTTGATCAAGTCTTGTTAACAAACTCATTCCGAATAACACGGAACCGGAGAAATTTCGAATAACACTAAGTTACCTCAACGGGGATATGAAAATCCCCAACAATAAGAATATCATACTTTTTCTTGACAGTAGGGAGAGGAAATTCAAAACCTCCAAAAATGATAGTTGGAACTTTTTCAATAGAATTGATGCTATGAACTTGAGATTGTTTCCTTGGAAAATGTACCGTATGCTCATTACCATTAACATGAAAAGTGACATTGCCTTTGTTGCAATCAATAACAGCCCATGTAGTAGTAAGAAAAGGTCTACCAAGGATAATAGTGAAGGAAATATGCCCTAGAGGCAATAATAAAGTTATTATTTATTTCCTTATATCATGATAAATGTTTATTATTCATGCTAGAATTGTATTAACCGGAAACATAATACATGTGTGAATACATAGACAAACATAGTGTCACTAGTATGCCTCTACTTGACTAGCTCGTTGAATCAAAGATGGTTAAATTTCCTAGCCATAGACATGAGTTGTCATTTGATTAACGGGATCACATCATTAGGAGAATGATGTGATTGACTTGACCCATTCCGTTAGCTTAGCACTTGATCGTTTAGTATGTTGCTATTGCTTTCTTCATGACTTATACATGTTCCTGTTACTATGAGATTATGCAACTCCCGTTTACCGGAGGAACACTTTGGGTGCTACCAAACGTCACAACGTAACTGGGTGATTATAAAGGAGTACTACAGGTGTCTCCAAAGGTACATGTTGGGTTGGCGTATTTCGAGATTAGGTTTTGTCACTCCGATTGTCGGAGAGGTATCTCTGGGCCCTCTCGGTAATGCACATCACTATAAGCCTTGCAAGCATTGCACTAATGAGTTAGTTGTGAGATGATGCATTATGTAACGAGTAAAGAGACTTGCCGGTAACGAGATTGAACTAGGTATTGGATACCGACGATCGAATCTCGGGCAAGTAACATACCGATGACAAAGGGAACAACGTATGTTGTTATGCGGTTTGACCGATAAAGATCTTCGTAGAATATGTAGGAGCCAATATGGGCATCCAGGTTCCGCTATTGGTTATTGACCGAGAATAGTTCTAGGTCATGTCTACATAGTTCTCGAACCCGTAGGGTCCGCACGCTTAAGGTTTCGATGACAGTTATATTATGAGTTTATGAGTTTTGATGTACCGAAGGAGTTCGGAGTCCCGGATGAGATCGGGGACATGACGAGGAGTCTCGAAATGGTCGAGACGTAAAGATCGATATATTGAACGACTATATTCGGACTTCGGAAAGGTTCCGAGTGATTCGGGTATTTTTCGGAGTACCGGAGAGTTACGGGAATTCGCCGGGGAGTATATGGGCCTTATTGGGCCATACGGGAATAGAGGAGAGAGGCCGAAAGGAAGGAGGCGCGCAGCCCCCTCTGGTCCGAATTGGACAAGGGGTGCGGCCCCCTTTTCCTTCCTCCTCTCCCCCTCTTTCCCCCTTCTCCTACTCCAACAAGGAAGGAGGGAGTCCTACTCCCGGTGGGAGTAGGACTCCCCTTGGTGCGCCCCTCCTAGGCCGGCAGACCCCTCCCCCTTGCTCCTTTATATACGGGGGCAGGGGGCACCTCTAGGCACAACAGAAGTTGATATACGGATCGTTCCTTAGCCGTGTGCGGTACCCCCTCCACCATATTCCACCTCGGTCATATCGTCGCGGAGTTTAGGCGAAGCCCTGCGCCGGTAGAGCATCATCATCGTCACCACGCCGTCGTGCTGACGGAACTCATCCCCGAAGCTTTGCTGGATCGGAGCCCGGGGATCGTCATCGAGCTGAACGTGTGCTGAACTCGGAGGTGCCGTACGTTCGGTACTTGGATCGGTTGGATCGTGAAGACGTACGACTACATCAACCGCGTTGTCATAACGCTTCCGCTTACGGTCTACGAGGGTACGTGGACAACACTCTCCCCTCTCGTTGCTATGCCATCACCATGATCTTGCGTGTACGTAGGAATTTTTTTGAAATTACTACGTTCCCCAACAGTGGCATCCGAGCCTAGGTTTTATGCGTTGATGTTATATGCACGAGTAGAACACAAGTGAGTTGTGGGCGATACAAGTCATACTGCTTACCAGCATGTCATACTTTGGTTCAGCGGTATTGTTGGATGAAGCGGCCCGGACCGACATTACGCGTACGCTTACGCGAGACTGGTTTTACCGCCGTGCTTTGCACACAGGTGACTAGCGGGTGTCTGTTTCTCCAACTTTAGTTGAACCGAGTGTGGCTACGCCCGGTCCTTGCGAAGGTTAAAACAACACTAACTTGACGAACTATCGTTGTGGTTTTGATGCGTAGGTAAGAACGGTTCTTGCTAAGCCCGTAGCAGCCACGTAAAATTTGCAACAACAAAGTAGAGGACGTCTAACTTGTTTTTGCAGGGCATGTTGTGATGTGATATGGTCAAGACGTGATGAGATATAAGTTGTTGTATGAGATGATCATGTTTTGTTGAAGTTATCGGCAACTGGCAGAAGCCCTATGGTTGTCTCTTTGTTGCATAAGATGCAAGTGCCAAATAATTGCTTTACTTTATCGCTATGCGATAGCAATAGTTGCAAGAGCAATAGTTGGCGAGACGACCATGTGACGACACATTGATATAGATCAAGATGATGAAGATCATGGTGTCGTGCCGGTAACGATAGAGATCATGACAGTACTTTGGAGATGGAGATCAAAGGCGCAAGATGATCATGGCCATATCATGTCACATATTTTGATTGCATATGATGTTTATCTGTTATACATCTTATTCTGTTTTGTTTGACGGTAGCATTTTAAGATGATCTCTCACTAATTATCAAGAAGTGTTCTCCCTGAGTATGCACCGTTGCGAAAGTTCTTCGTGCTGAGACACCACGTGATGATCGGGTGTGATAGGCTCTACGTTCAAATACAACGGGTGCAAAACAGTTGCACACGCGGAATACTCAGGTTAAACTTGACGAGCCTAGCATATACAGATATGGCCTCGGAACACGGAGACCGAAAGGTCGAGCGTGAATCATATAGTAGATATGATCAACATATTGATGTTCACCGTTGAAACTACTCCATCTCACGTGACGATCGGACATGGTGTAGTTGATATGGATCACGTAATCACTTAGAGGATTAGAGGGATGTCTATCTAAGTGGGAGTTCTTAAGTAATATGATTAATTGAACTTAAATTTATCATGAACTTAGTCCTGGTAGTATTTTGCAAATTATGTTGTAGATCAATAGCTTGCGTTGTTGCTTTCATATGTTTATTTTGATATGTTCCTAGAGAAAATTGTGTTGAAAGATGTTAGTAGCAATGATGCGGATTGGATCCGTGATCTGAGGTTTATCCTCATTGCTGCACAGAAGAATTATGTCCTTAATGCACCGCTAGGTGACAGACCTATTGCAGGAGCAGACGCAGACGTTATGAACGTTTGGCTAGCTCAATATGATGACTACTTGATAGTTTAGTGCACCATGCTTAACGGCTTAGAATCGGGACTTCAAAGATGTTTTGAACGTCATGGACCATATGAGATGTTCCAGGAATTGAAGTTAATATTTCAAGCAAATACCCGAGTTGAGAGATATGAAGTCTCCAACAAGTTCTATAGCTAAAAGATGGAGGAGAATCGCTCAACTAGTAAGCATGTGCTCAGATTGTCTGGGTACTTCAATCACTTGAATCAAGTGGGAGTTAATCTTCCAGATAAGATAGTGATTGACAGAATTCTCTAGTCACCATCACTAAGTTACTAGAACTTCGTGATGAACTATAGTATGCAAGGGATGACGAAAACAATTCCCGAGCTCTTCGTGATGTTGAAATCGACGAAGGTAGAAATCAAGAAAGAGCATCAAGTGTTGATGATTGACAAGACCACTAGTTTCAAGAAAAGGGCAAAGGGAAAGAAAGGGAACTTCAAGTAGAATGACAAGCAAGTTGTCACTCCCACGAAGAAGCCCAAAGCTGAACCAAAGCCTGAAACTGAGTGCTTACACTGCAAAGGAAATGGTCACTGGAAGCGGAAATGCCCTGATTATTTGGTGGATAAGAAGGATGGCAAAGTGAACAAGGGTATATTTGACATACAGGTTATTGATGTGTACCTTACTAGTGTTTATAGTAGCCCCTGAGTATTTGATACTTGTTCGGTTGCTAAATATTAGTAACTCAAAACAGGAGTTACGGAATAAACAGAGACTAGTTGAGGGTGAAGTGACGATGAGTGTTGGAAATAGTTCCAAGATTGATATGATCATCATCGCACACTCCCTATACTTTCGGGATTAGTGTTAAACCTAAATAAATGTTATTTGGCTTTGCGTTGAGCATGAACATGATTTGATTGTGTTCATTGCGATACGGTTATTCATTTAAAGTTAGAGAATAATTGTTATTCTGTTTACATGAATAAGACCTTCAATGGTCATACACCCAATGAAAATAGTTTGTTGGATCTCGATCGTAGTGATACACATATTCATAATATTGATGCCAAAAGATGAAAAGTTAATAATGATAGTGCAACTTATTTGTGGCACTGCCGTTTGGGTCATATCGGTGTAAAGTGCATGAAGAAACTCCATAAAGATGGATTTTCGGAATCACTTGGTTATGAATCATTTGATGCTTGCGAACCGTGCCTTTTGGGCAAGATGACTAAAACTCCGTTCTCCGGAACAATGGAACGAGCTACTGACTTATTGGAAATAATACATACCGATGTATGCGATCCGATGAGTGTTAAGGCTCGTGGCAAGTATCGTTATTTTCTAACCTTCACAGATGATTTGAGCAGATATGGGTATATCTACTTGATGAAACATAAGTCTGAAATAGTTGAAAAGTTCAAAGAATTTCAGAGTGAAGTGGAAAAATCATCGTAACAAGAAAAATAAAGTTTCTACGATCGGATCGTGGAGACGAATATTTGAGTTATGAGTTTGGTCTTCATTTGAAACAATGTGAAATAGTTTCGCAACTCACGCCATCTGGAACACCACAATGTAATGGTGTGTCTGAACGTCGTAATCGTACTTTAATAGATATGGTGCGATCTATGATGTCTCTTATCGGTTTACCACTATCGTTTTGGCGTTATGCATTAGAGATAGCTGCATTCACGTTTAATAGGGCAACATCTAAATCCGTTGAGACGACACCGTATGAACTATGGTTTAGCAGTAAACCTAAGCTGTCGTTTCTTAAAGTTTGGAGTTGCGATGCTTATATGAAAAAGGTTTTCAACTTGATAAGCTCGAACCCAAATCGGAGAAGTGCGTCTTCATAGAATACCCAAAGGAAACTATTGGGTGCACCTTCTATCATAGATCCGAAGGCAAAACATTCGTTGCCAAGAATGGATCCTTTCTAGAGAAGGAGTTTCTCTCGAAAGAAGTGAGTGGGAGGAAAGTAGAACTTGATGAGGTAACTGTACCTGCTCCCTCATTTGAAAGTAGTTCATCACAGAAATCTGTTCCTGTGACTGCTACATTAATTAGTGAGGAAGTTAATGATGATGATCATGAAACTTCAGATTAAGTTACTACAGAATCTCGTAGGTCTTACAGAGTAAGATCCGCACCAGAGTGGTACGATATCCTGTTCTAGAAGTTATGTTAATAGACCATGACGAACCTACGAACTATGAAGAAGCGATGGTGAGCCCAGATTCCGCAAAATGGCTTGAGGCCATGAGATCTGAGATAAGATCCATGTACAAAAACAAAGTATGGACTTTGATTGACTTGCCCAATGATCGGCGAGACATTGAGATTAAATGGATCTTTAAGAGGAAGACGGACGCTGATAGTGTTACTATCTACAAAGCTAGAATTGTCGCAAAAGGTTTTCGACAAGTTCAAGGTGTTGACTACAATGAGAGTTTTTTACTCGTATCTATGCTTAAGTCTGTCTGAATCATGTTAGCAATTGCTGCATTTTACGAAATCTGGCAAATGGGTAAACAAAACTGCATTCCTTAATGGTTTTCTTAAAGAAGAGTTGTATATGATGCAACCAGAAGGTTTGGTCAATCCTAAAGGTGCTAACAAATTGTGCAAGCTCCAGCGATCCATCTATGGACTGGTGCAAGCATCTCGGAGTTGGAATATATGCTTTGATGAGTTAATCAAAGCATATGGTTTTATACAGACTTTTGAAGAAGCCTGTATTTACAAGAAAGTGAGTGGGAGCTCTGTAGCATTTCTAATATTATATGTGGATGACATATTGTTAATTGGAAATGATATGGAAATTTTGGATAGCATCAAAGGATACTTGAATAAGAGTTTTTCAAAGCAAGACCTCGATGAAGCTGCTTACACATTGAGCATCAAGATCTATATAGATAGATCAAGACGCTTGATAAGATTTTTCAATGAGTACATACCTTGATAAATTTTTGAAATAGTTCAAAATGGAACAGTCAAAGAAGGAGTTCTTGCCTGTGTTACAAGGTGTGAAGTTGAGTAAGACTCAAGACCCGACCATTGCAGAAAATAGAAAGAGAATGAAAAGTCATTCCCTATGCCTCAGTCATAGGTTCTATAAAGTATGCTATGCTGTGAACCAGACATATTGTATACCTTGCTCTGTGTTTGGCAAAGGAATACAATTTTGATCTAATAAGTAGATCACTGGACATGGGTCAAGAATATCCTTAGTGAGGACTAAGGAGATGTTTCTCGATTATGGAGGTGATAAAAGAGTTCGTTGTAAAAGTTACATCGGTGCAAACTTTTACACTGATCCAGATGATTCTAAGTCTCAATCTGGATACATATTGAAAGTGGGAGCAATTAGCTAGAGTAGCTCCATGCCGAGCATTGAAGACATAGAATATTTGCAAAATACATACGGCTCTATATGTGACAGACCCCTTGACTAAATTTCTCTCACAAACAAAACATGATCATACCTTTGTACTCTTTGGGTGTTAATCACATAGAGATGTGAGCTAGACTATTGACTCTAGTAAACCCTTCGGGTGTTGGTCACATGACGATGTGAACTATTGGGTATTAATCACATACAGATGTGAATATTGGTGTTAACACATGGCGATGTGAACTAGATTATTGACTCTAGTGCAAGTGGGAGACTGAAGGAAATATGCCCTAGAGGCAATAATAAAGTTATTATTTATTTCCTTATATCATGATAAATGTTTATTATTCATGCTAGAATTGTATTAACCGGAAACATAATACATGTGTGAATACATAGACAAACATAGTGTCACTAGTATGCCTCTACTTGACTAGCTCGTTGAATCAAAGATGGTTAAGTTTCCTAGCCATAGACATGAGTTGTCATTTGATTAACGGGATCACATCATTAGGAGAATGATGTGATTGACTTGACCCATTCCGTTAGCTTAGCACTTGATCATTAAGTATGTTGCTATTGCTTTCTTCATGACTTATACATGTTCCTGTAACTATGAGATTATGCAACTCCTATTTACCAGAGGAACACTTTGGGTGCTACCAAACGTCACAACGTAACTGGGTGATTATAAAGGAGTACTACAGGTGTCTCCAAGATTAGGTTTTGTCACTCCGATTGTTGGAGAGGTATCTCTGGGCCCTCTCGGTAATGCACATCACTATAGGCTTTGCAAGCATTGCAACTAATGAGTTAGTTGTGAGATGATGTATTACGTAACGAGTAAAGAGACTTGCCAGTAACGAGATTGAACTAGGTATTGGATACCGACGATCGAATCTCGGGCAAGTAACATACCGATGACAAAGGGAACAACGTATGTTGTTATGCGGTTTGACCGATAAAGATCTTCGTAGAATATGTCGGAACCAATATGGGCATCCAGGTTCCGCTATTGGTTATTGACCGAGAATAGTTCTAGGTCATGTCTACATAGTTCTCGAACCCGTAGGGTCCGCACGCTTAAGGTTTCGATGACAGTTATATTGTGAGTTTATGAGTTTTGATGTATCAAAGGAGTTCGGAGTCCCGGATGAGACCGGGGACATAATGAGGAGTCTCGAAATGGTCGAGACGTAAAGATCGATATATTGGACGACTATATTCGGACTTCGGAAAGATTCCGAGTGATTCGGGTATTTTTCGGAGTACCGGAGAGTTACGGGAATTCGCCGGGGAGTATATGGGCCTTATTGGGCCATACGGGAATAGAGGAGAGAGGCCGAAAGGAAGGAGGCGCGCAGCCCCCCTATGGTCCGAATTGGACAAGGGGTGCGGCCCCCTTTTCCTTCCTCCTCTCCCCCTCTTTCCCCCTTCTCCTACTCCAACAAGGAAGGAGGGAGTCCTACTCCCGGTGGGAGTAGGACTCCCCTTGGCGCGCCCCTCCTAGGCCGGCCGCCTCCTCCCCCCTTGCTCCTTTATATACGGGGGCAGGGGGGCACCTCTAGGCACAACAGAAGTTGAGCTACGGATCGTTCCTTAGCCGTGTGTGGTGCCCCCCTCCACCATATTCCACCTCGGTCATATCGTCACGGAGTTTAGGCGAAGCCCTGCGCCGGTAGAGCATCATCATCGTCACCACGCCATCATGCTGACGGAACTCACCCCGAAGCTTTGCTGGATCGGAGCCCAGGGATCGTCATCGAGCTGAACGTGTGCTAAACTCGGAGGTGTCATACGTTCAGTACTTGGATCGGTCAGATCGTGAAGACGTACGACTACATCAACCGCGTTGTCATAACGCTTCCGCTTATGGTCTACAAGGGTATGTGGACAACACTCTCCCCTCTCGTTGCTATGCCATCACCATGATCTTGCGTGTACGTAGGAATTTTTTTTTGAAATTACTACGTTCCCCAACAAATAGAAATACTATCGTCCTCGGGAATATCAAGAATAACAAAGTCCGTTAAGATAGTGACATTTGCAACCACAACAGGCACATCCTCACAAATAGCAACAGGTATAGCAGTTGATTTATCGGTCATTTGCAAAGATATTTCAGTAGGTGTCAACTTATTCAATTCAAGTCTACGATATAAAGAGAGAGGCATAGCACTAACACCGGCTCCAAGATCACATAAAGCAGTTCTAACATAATTTCTTTTAATAGAGCATGGTATAGTTGGTAAACCCGGATCTCCAAGTTTCTTTGGTATTCCACCCTTAAAAGTGTAATTAGCAAGCATGGTGGAAATTTCAGCTTTCAGTATCTTTCTTTTATTTGTGATGATATCCTTCATATACTTAGCATAATGATTTACTTTAAGCATATCAGTTAAGCGCATACGTAAGAAAATAGGTCTAATCATTTCAGCAAAGCGCTCAAAATCCTCATCATCCTTTGACTTGGATGGTTTAGGAGGAAAGTGCATGGGTTTCTGAACCCATGGTTCTCTTTCTTTACCGTGCTTCCTAGCAACAAAATCTCTCTTATCATAATGTTGATTATTTGATTGTGGGTTATCAAGATCAACAACAGGTTCAATCTCTACATCATTATTTTTGCTAGGTGTGAGCATCAACATGAACATTATCATTAACATTATCACTAGGTTCATGTTCATCACCTGATTGTGTTTCAGCATCAGAAATAGAAATATCATTGGGATTCTCAGGTGTGTCTACAGTAGTATCACTAGAAGCATGCAAAGTTCTATCGTTTTTCTTCTTCTTCTTTTTAGAAGAACTAGGTGCCTCTAAATTATTTCTCTGAGAATCTTGCTTGATTCTCTTAGGGTGGCCTTCAGGATACAAAGGTTCCTGAGTCATTCTACCAGTTCTAGTAGCCACTCTAACAAGAAAGTCATTTTTATTATTCAATTCATCAAGCAAATCATTCTGAGCTTTAAGTACTTTCTCAGCTTGAGTAGCAACCATAGAAGCATATTTGCTAATGCGGTGAAGTTCATCTTTAACTCTAGCCAAATTATCACCTATGCATCCTATCTCGAAAGCAATATTCTTTAACTCTCTACCAACATAAGCATTAAAACTTTCTTGTCTAGCCATAAAGTCATCAAATTCATCTAAGCAAGGGCTATGAAATTTAGTAGAGGGTATTTCAACTTTATCATATCTATAGAGAGAATTTACCTTTACTACCTGTGTTGGGTTATCAAGACAATGTGGTTCTTCAGGCGGTAAATTAAGACCATGTATTTCTTCAATAGGAGGTAAATTCTTAACATCTTTAGCTTTAATACCTTTTTCTTTCATTGATTTCTTTGCCTCTTGCATATCTTCAGGACTGAGAAATAAAACACCTCTCTTCTTCGGAGTGGGTTTAGGAATAGGCTCAGGAGTTGGCTCAATTGGTTCAGGAATTACTTCAGGAACTGGCTTGGGAAGAGTCCAATTATTTTCATTAGTCAACATATTATTCAATAATATTTCAGTTTTATAAAAGATATCAAGTATTTCATTTTTCTTAAGAGGATGATCAGGCAAAGCATTAAGTAACCGGAGAAGCCTCCCCCAAGCTTGTGGGAGACTCTCTTGTTTGATCTGCACAAAATTATATATTTCCCTCAAGGCAACTTGTTTCTTATGAGCAGGGAAATATTTAGCAGAGAAGTAATAAATCATATCCTGGGGACTACGCACACAACCAGGAGCAAGAGAATTATACCAAGTCTTAGCATCACCCTTTAATGAGAACAGAAATATCTTAAGGATATATAAATTGCAAGATTTCTCATCATGAGTAAACAGGGTGGCTATATCATTCAACTTGGTAAGATGTGCCACAACAGTTTCAGATTCAAGGCCATAAAAAGGATCAGATTCAACTAAAGTAATAATATCAGGATCAACAGAGAATTCATAATCCTTATGAGTAACACAGATAGGTGAAGTAGCAAAAGCAGGATCGGGTTTCATTCTAGCATTAAGAGACTGCTGCTTCCATTTAGCTAATAATTTCTTAAGATCATTTCTATCATTTCAAGCAAGAATTTCCATAGCAGCTGCTTCATTCATAACATAACTCTTAGGAACAACAGGTAAAACATAATCATTGGGGGAACCTTCATCATCACTATCATCAATAATAGGTTCTTCAATATTTTCATTCCCCCTAACTCTAGCAAGTTGTTCATCAAGAAATTCACCTAATGGCAAAGTAGTATCATGCACAGAAGTACTTTCATCATGCATAGCAGAAGTGGCATCATCAATAACATGCGACATATCAGAATTCATAGCAGTAACAGGTTTAGGTGTCGCAAGCCTACTAATAACGGAAGGAGAATCTAGTGTAGAGCTAGATGGCAGTTCCTTACCTCCCCTTGTAGTTGAGGGGAAAATAGTAGTTCGGTCGTCTTTCAAGTTCTTCATAGTGATCAACAGATATAAATCCCAAGTGACTCGGAGAATAAAGCTATGCTCCCCGGCAACGGCGCCAGAAATTAGTCTTGATAACCCCCAAGCATAGGGGATCGCAACAACTTTCGAGGGTAGAGTATTCAACCCAAATCTATTGATTCGACACAAGGGGAGCCAAATAATATTCTTGAGTATTAGCAGTTGAGTTGTCAATTCAACCACACCTGGATAACTTAGTATCTGCAGCAAAGTGTTTAGTAGCAAAAGTGGTATGATAATAAAGGTAATGGTAGCAACAGTAAAGTTAAATGTTTTTGGGTTTTTTGTAGTAGTTGTAATAGTAGCAACGGAAAAGTAAATAAGCGAAGAACAATATATGAAAAGCTCGTAGACAATGGATCAGTGATGGATAATTATACCGGATACGATTCCTCATGCAATAGTTATAACATAGGGTGATATAGAACTAGCTCCAATTCATCAATGTAATGTAGGCATGTATTTCGTAAATGGTCATACGTGCTTATGGAAAAGAACTTGTATGACATCTTTTGTCCTACCCTCCCATTGAAGCGGGGTCCTTATAGAAACTAAGGGATATTAAGGCCTCCTTTTAATAGAGAACCAGAACAAAGCATTAGCACATAGTGAATACATGAACTCCTCAAACTACGGTCATCACCGAGAAGTGTCCCGATTGTTGTCACTTCGGGGTTGTCGGATAATAACACATAATAGGTGACTATAGACTTGCATGATAGGATCAAGAACACACATATATTCATGAAAACATAATAGGTTCAGATCTGAAATCATGGCACTCGGGCCCTAGTGACAAGCATTAAGCATAGCAAAGTCATAGCAATATCAATCTTAGAACATAGTGGATACTAGGGATCAAACCCCAACAAAACTAACTTGATTACATGATAAATCTAATCCAACCCATCACCATCTAGCAAGCCTACGATGGAATTACTCACGCACGGCAGTGAGCATCATGAAATTGGTAATGGAGGATGGTTGATGATGACGACAGCGACGAATCCCCCTCTCCGGAGCCCCGAACGGACTCCAGATCAGCCCTCCCGAGAGAGATTAGGGCTTGGCAGCGGCTCCATGTCGTAAAACGCGATGAAACTTTCTCTCTGATTTTTTCTCCCCGAGACGGAATATATGGAGTTGGAGTTGAGGTCGGAGGAGGTCCAGGGGGCCCACGAGATAGGGGGCCGCGCCCTAGGGGGGCGCCCCCCCTGTCTCGTGGACAGGCCATGGTCCCCCTGACATTAATTCTTTCGCCAAAAATTCTTATTAATTCCAAAAAGTGCCTCCGTGGATTTCCAGGACATTCTAAGAACTTTTCTTTTCTACACATAAAACAACATCATGGCAGTTCTGCTGAAAACAGCGTCAGTCCGGGTTAGTTTCATTCAAATCATGCAAGTTAGAGTCCAAAACAAGGGCAAAAGTGTTTGGAAAAGTAGATACGTTGGAGACGTATCAACAACCTCCCAGATATTTTGGTATTTCCCATCTGACACAATTCCTCCTTTGTACATTGATACATCTCCAACGTATCTATAATTTATGAAGTATTCATGCTATTATATTATTTATTTTGGATGTTTATGGGCTTTACTATGCACTTCTATATTATTTTTGGGACTAACCTATTAACCGGAGGCCCAGTCCATATTGCTGTTTTTTTTGCCTATTTTAGTGTTTCGAAGAAAAGGAATATCAAACGGAGTCCAAACGGAATGGAACCTTCAGGAGAGATATTTTTGGAACGGAAGCCATCCAGGAGACTTGGAGTAGACGTTAGGGAAGCTTCGAGGTGGCCACGAGGGTCAGGGGCGCGCCCTACCCCCTGGAGTCCAAACGGAATGAAACCTTCAGGAGAGTTATTTTTGGAACAGGAGCCATCCAGGAGACTTGGAGTAGACGTCAGGGAAGCTTCGAGGTGGCCACGAGGGTTAGGGGCGCGCCCTACCCCCCGGGCGCGCCCCCCACCCTGGTGGCTCTCCTGACTGACTTCTTTCGCCTATTTATATCCATATACCCTAAAAACATCTAGGAGCACCATAGATCGGAAGTTCCACCATCGCAAGCCTCTGTAGCCACCAAAAACCAATCGGGACCCCGTTCCGGCACCCTGCCGGAGGGGGATCCCTCACCGGTGGCCATCTTCATCATCCCGGCGCTCTCCATGACGAGGAGGGAGTAGTTCACCCTCGGGGCTGAGGGTATGTACCAGTAGCTATGTGTTTGATCTCTCTCTCTCTCTCTCTCTCTCTCTCTCTCTCTCTCTCTCGTGTTCTTGAGGTGATACGATCTTGATGTATCGTGAGCTTTGCTATTATAGTTGGATCTTATGATGTTTCTCCCCCTCTACTCTCTTGTAATGGATTGAGTTTTCCCTTTTAAGTTATCTTGTCGGATTGAGTCTTTAAGGATTTGAGAACACTTGATGTATGTCTTGCCGTGCTTATCTGTGGTGACAATGGGATATTCACGTGATCCACTTGATGTATGTTTTGGTGATCAACTTGCGGGTTCAATGAACCTATGCATAGGGGTTGGCACATGTTTTCATCTTGACTCTCTGGTAGAAACTTTGGGGCACTCTTTGAAGTACTTTGTGTTGGTTGAAAAGATGAATCTGAGACTGTGTGATGCATATCGTATAATCATACCCACGGATACTTGAGATGACATTGGAGTATCTAGGTGACATTAGGGTTTTGGTTGATTTGTGTCTTAAGGTGTTATTCTAGTACAAACTCTATGATAGATCGAATGGAAAGAATAGCTTCATGTTATTTTACTACGGACTCTTGAATAGACCAATCAGAAAGGATAACTTTGAGGTGGTTTCGTACCCTACCATAATCTCTTCGTTTGTTCTCCGCTACTAGTGACTTTGGAGTGACTCTTTGTTGCATGTTGAGGGATAGTTATATGATCCAGTTATGTTATTATTGTTGAGAGAACTTGCACTAGTGAAAGTATGAACCCTAGGCCTTGTTTCCTAGCATTGCAATACTGTTTATGCTCACTTTTATCATTAGTTAGCTTGCTGTTTTTATATTTTCAGATTACAAGAACCTATATCTGTCATCCATATTCCACTTGTATCACCATCTCTTCGCCGAACTAGTGCACCTATACAATTTACCATTGTATTGGGTGTGTTGGGGACACAAGAGACTCTTTGTTATTTGGTCGTAGGGTTGTTTGAGAGAGACCATCTTCATCCTACACCTCCCACAGATTTATAAACCTTAGGTCATCCACCTGAGGGAAATTTGCTACTGTCCTAAAAACCTCTGCACTTGGAGGCCCAACAACGTCTACAAGAAGAAGGTTGTGTAGTAGAAATCAAGCTCTTTTCTGGCGCCATCGCCGGGGAGGTTATTGCTTGAAGGTATATCTTTAGATCTTGCAATCGAATCTTTTAGTTTCTTGTTTTTATCACTAGTTTAGTATATAAAAGAAAACTACAAAAAAAATGGAATTGAGTTTGCCTCATACACTTTATCTTTTTAATATCTTTCGTGAGAATGATGGAAAGGAAAATTGTGCTCAATTGCTAGAAGAAGAATGCATTAAAATGTTTGGTACTAGATATTTGTATGATGAGCATGATTGCAATGCTGTTAGTATGAATTCCTTGAATATCCGTGATGCTAATGATATGCAAAGCCACAAGCTTGGGGAAGCTATGTTTGATGAAGATGATATTTTTTTGTCCCCCAAGTTTAGATGAGGAAATTTATTATGATGAAAGCATGCCTCCTATTTATGATGATTATTGTGATGATCCGTATGCCATAAAGAATAAACTTGCTTATATGGAGAATAGTAAAATTTATATGCTTGTGCATCATGAAAAGAATGCTTTATGTGAAGGTTATATTGTTGAATTCATTCATGATGCTATTGGGGAACGTAGTAATTTCAAAAAAATAATCCTACGCACACGCAAGATCATGGTGATGCATAGCAATGAGAGGGGAGAGTGTTGTCCATGTACCCTCGTAGACCGAAAGTGGAAGCGTTAGAACAACGTGGTTGATGTAGTCGTACGTCTTCACGGCCCGACCGATCAAGCACCGAAACTATGGCACCTCCGAGTTCTAGCACACGTTCAGCTCGATGACGATCCCCGTACTCCGATCCAGCAGAATGTTGGGGAAGAGTTCCGTCAGCACGACGGTGTGGTGACGATCTTGATGTTCTACCGTCGCAGGGCTTCGCCTAAGCACCACTACAATATTATCGAGGAAGACTATGGTGGAGGGGGGCACCGCACACGGCTAAGAGATCAAGAGATCAATTGTTGTGTCTATGGGGTGCCCCCTCCCCTATATATAAAGGAGTGGAGGAGGGGGACGACCAAGGGGGGTGGCGCGCCCTAGGGGGGAGTCCAACCCACACCGGGAGTAGGACTCCCCCCTTTCCTATTAGGAGAGGGAGAGGGAAGGAAGAGGAGGGAGGGAGGAAGGAAAGGGGTGGCCGGCCCCCCTCCCAATTTGGATTGGGCTTGGGGGGGCGCCCCCTCCTTTGCTCTTCTCCCCTCCTTTCCACTAAGGCCCAATAAGGCCCATATACCTCCCGGGGGGTTCCGATAAACTCCTGGAGCTCCGGTATTGTCCCAATCTCACTTGAAACCTTTCCAGTGTCCAAATATAGTCGTCCAATATATCGTCAAATATAATCGCCCAGTTACGTTGTGACATTTGGTAGCACACAAAGTGTTCCTCTGGTAAACGGGAGTTGCATAATCTCATAGTTGTAGGAACATGTATAAGTCATGAAGAAAGCAATAGCAACATATTAAACGATCAAGTGCTAAGCTAACGGAATGGGTCATGTCAATCACATCATTCTCCTAATGATGTCATCCCATTAATCAAATGACAACTCATGTCTATGGTTAGGAAACATAACCATCTTTGATTAATGAACTAGTGACTTTAAGTTTGTCTATGTATTCACACATGTATCATGTTTCCGGTTAATACAATTATAGCATGAATAATAATTTATCATGATATGAGGAAATAAATAATAACTTTATTATTGCCTCTAGGGCATATTTCCTCCAGTCTTCCACTTGCACTAGAGTCAATAATCTGGATTTACACAGTAATGATTCTAACACCCATAGAGTCTTGGTGGTGATCATGTTTTGCTCGTGGAAGAGGCTTAGTCAACGGGTCTGCAAGGATCCGTATGTATCCTGCAAATCTCTGTGTCTCCCACCTGGACTTGGTCCTGGATGGAATTGAAGCGTCTCTTGATGTGTTTGGTCCTCTTGTGAAATTTGGATTACTTTGCCAAGGCAATTGCACCAGTATTGTCACAGAAGATCTTCATGGTCCTGATGCACTAGGTATGACACCTAGATCGGAAATGAACTCCTTCATCCAGACTCCTTCATTTGCTGCTTCCGAAGCAGCTATGTACTCCGCTTCGCATGTAGATCCCGCCACGATGCTTTGTTTAGAACTGCACCAACTGACAGCTCCACCGTTTAATATAAACACGTATCCAGTTTGTGATTTAGAATCGTCAGGATCAGTGTCAAAGCTTGCATCGACGTAACCATTTACGACTAGCTCTTTGTCACCTCCATAAATGAGAAACATATCCTTAGTCCTTTTCAGGTATTTCAGGATGTTCTTGACCGCTGTCCAGTGATCCACTCCTGGAGTACTTTGGTACCTCCCTGCCAAACTTATTGCTAAGCATACGTCAGGTCTGGTACACAGCATTGCATACATGATAGAGCCTATGGCTGAAGCATAGGGAACATCTTTCATTTTCTCTCTATCTTCTGATGTGGTCGGGCATTGAGTCTGACTCAACTTCACACCTTGTAATACAGGCAAGAACCCTTTCTTTGCCTGATCCATTTTGATCTTTTTCAAAACTTTATCAAGGTATGTGCTTTGTGAAAGTCCAATTAAGCGTCTTGATCTATCTCTATAGATCTTGATGCCCAATACGTAAGCAGATTCATCAAGGTCTTTCATCAAAAGACTTTTATCAAGTATCCCTTTATGCTATCCAGAAATGCTATATCATTTCCAATCAACAATATGTCATCTACATATAATATCAGAAATGCTACAGAGCTCCCACTCACTTTCTTGTAAATACAGGCTTCTCCAAAAGTCTGTATAAAACCACATGCTTTGATCACACTATCAAAGCATTTATTCCAACACCGAGAGGCTTGCACCAGTCCATAAATGGATCGCTGGAGCTTGCACACTTTGTTAGCACCTTTTGGATCGACAAAACCTTCCGGTCGCATCATATACAACTCTTCTTCCAGAAATCCATTCAGGAATGCAGTTTTGACATCCATTTGCCATATTTCATAATCATAAAATGCGGCAATTGCTAACATGATTCGGACAGGCTTAAGCATCGCTACGGGTGAGAAAGTCTCATCATAGTTAACCCCTTGAACTTGTCGAAAACCTTTCGCAATAAGTCGAGCTTTGTAGACAGTTACGTTACCATCAGCGTCAGTCTTTTTCTTGAAGATCCATTTATTCTCGATGGCTTGCCGATCATCGGGCAAGTCAACCAAAGTCCATACTTTGTTCTCATACATGGATCCCATCTCAGATTTCATGGCCTCAAGCGATTTGGCGGAATCTGGGCTCATCATCGCTTCCTCATAGTTCGCAGGTTCGCCATGGTCAAGTGATACGTCCATTTTGCATTATGGGCTGTTATTACACATTATATCTCAATACTTATGGCTATTCTCTCTTATTTTACAAGGTTTACCATGAAGAGGGGGGATGCCGACAGCTGGAATTCTGGCTGGAAAAGGAGCAAACGTTGGAAACCTATTCTGCACAACTCCAAAAGACCTGAGACTCCACGAAACAACCTTTTGGATTTAATAAGAATTTATGGGCAAAAGAAATAGGCCAGGGGGCCCACACCCTGTCCAGGAGATAGGGGCGCCCCCCTAGGGCGCGGCCCCCTATCTCCTGGGCCCCCTGGTGGGCCTCCGGCGTCCATCTTCTGCTATATCATCACTTTCCCTCTGAAAAAAATCATGGGCAAGCTTACGGGACGAAACTCCGCCGCCACGAGGCGGAACCTTGGTAGAATCAATCTAGGGCTCTGGCGGAGCTGTTCTGCCGGGGACACTTCCCTCCAGGAGGGGGAAATCATCACCAACGTCATCACCAATGATCCTTTCATCGGGAGGGGGTCAATCTCCATCAACATCTTCACCAGCACCATCTCCTCTCAAAACCCTAGTTCATCTCTTGTATCCAATCTTGTATCAAAACCACAAATTGGTACCTGTGGGTTGCTAGTAGTGTTGATTACTCCTTGTAGTTGATGCTATTTGGTTTACTTGGTGGAAGATCATATGTTCAGATCCTTTATGCATATTATTACCCCTCTGATTATGAACATGAATATGCTTTGTGAGTAGTTACGTTTGTTCCTGAGGACATGGGTGATGTCTTGCTATTAGTAGTCATGTGAATTTGGTATTCGTTCGATATTTTGATGAGATGTATGTTGTCTTTCCTCTAGTGATGTTATGTGAACGTTGACTACATGACACTTCACCATTATTTGGGCCTAGAGGAAGGCATAGGGAAGTAATAAGTAGATGATGGGTTGCTAGAGTGACAGAAGCTTAAACCCTAGTTTATGCGTTGCTTCGTTAGGGGTTGATATGGACCCATATGTTTAATGATGTGGTTAGGTTTACCTTAATAATCCTTTTTGTAGTTGCGGATGCTTGCAATAGAGGTTAATCATAAGTGGGATGCTTGTCCATGTTAGGGCAGTACCCAAGTGCCGGTCCACCCACATATCAAATTATCAAAGTACCGAACGCAAATCTTATGAACGTGATGAAAACTAGGTTGATGATAATTCCCAATGTGTCCTCGGGAGCTCCTTCTTCATTATTAGAATTTGTCCAGGATTATACTTTGCTACATAAAGGATTGGGCGACCTTGCTGCACTTTATTTACTTTATTTACTTTTTGCTTGTTACTATTTATCTTATCACAAAACTATCTATCACCTACTATTTCAGTGCTTGCAGAGAAAACCTTACTGAAAACCGCTTATCATTTCCTTCTGCTCCTCGTTGGGTTCGACACTCTTACTTATCGAAAGGACTACGATAGATCCCCTATACTTGTGGGTCATCAAGACTCTTTTTTGGCGCCGTTGCCAGGGAGCGTAGCACTCTTGGTGAGTGGAACTTGGTAAGGAAACATTTATATAGTGTGCTAAAATTTTCTGTTACTTGTCACTATGGAAACTAATCCTCTGAGGGGCTTGTTTGGGGTATCTTCACCCCAACCAGAAGAGCAAAGAGATGCTCCTCAACCTACTGAACCTTATGAAAATATTCACTTTGAGATTCCTTCGGGTATGATAGAAAAACTGCTAGCTAATCCTTTTGCAGGAGACGGAACATTGCATCCCTACTTACACCTTATCTTTGTGGATGAAGTTTGTGGATTATTTAAGCTTGCAGGTATTCCCGATGATGTTGTCAAAAGGAAGGGAGATGCAATGACATGGTATAGGCTATGTGATGATACGAGATATTGGAATTATAAGCGATTAAAGTTGGAATTTCACCAGAAGTTCTATCCTATGCATCTTGTTCATCGTGATCGTAATTACATATATAATTTCTGGCCTCGCGAAGGAGAAAGCATCGCTCAAGCTTGGGGGAGGCTTAAGTCAATGTTGTATTCATGCCCCAATCATGAGCTCTCTCGGGAAATGATTATTCAGAATTTTTATGCTCGGCTTTCTCTTGATAATCGCAACTTGCTCGATACATCCTGTGCTGGTTCCTACATGCTGAAGACTATTGATTTCAAATGGGACTTATTTGAAAGAATTAAACACAACTCTGAAGATTGGGGTTTCGACGATGGTAAGGAGTCAAGTATGACACCTAAGTTTGATTGTGTTAAATCTTTTATGGATGCCGATGCTTTCCGTGGATTTAGCTCTAAGTATGGACTTGACTCTGAGATAGTAGCTACTTTTTGTGAAACTTTTGCTACTCACGTTGATCTCCCTAAAGAGAAGTGGTTTAAATATAATCCTCCTGTTGAAGTGAAAGTAGTTGCACCTATTACAGTCAAAGAAAAGACTATCACCTATAGTGATCCTATTGTTCCTACTACTTATGTTGAGAAACCCCCATTTCCTGTTAGGATAAAGGATCATGTTAAAGCTTCGACAATTGTTTGTAAGAGTAATACTAGGACCTATACACCTCCTGAGCAAATTAATATTGAACCCGGTATTGCTATGATTAAAGATCTTTTGGATGAGGACTTAGATGGGCATGTTATCTCTTCCTTGGGTGAAACTGCTAATATTGCTAGACCCGATACTAAGACACGTAGACCTGTTGTAGGCACGCCAGTTATTTCTATTAAAATAGGAGATCATTGTTATCATGGTTTATGTGATATGGGTGCTAGTGCTAATGCGATACCTTATGATCTTTATAAAGAAATTATGCACGATATTGCACCTGTTGAATTAGAAGACATTGATGTTACTATTAAGCTTGCTAATAGGGACACCATTAAACCTATTGGGATTGTTAGAGATGTTGAAGTGTTGTGTGGGAAGATTAAATACCCTGTTGATTTTCTTGTTCTTGGTTCCCCACAAGATGATTTTTGTCCCATTACTTTTGGTAGACCCTTCTTGAATACTGCTAGTGCTAAGATTAATTGTGAAAAGAATATGGGGTTATTCCATCTGTGCCCCCAATTCCTTAGTTGTGCTCAGTTTTCCCCACTCGCTCATTTTGCCTTGGTTTTGAGCAACTTTTCAGGGGCAAAAGTGAGGAAAATGTGAAGGCAAAATTTTTGAGTCATGGGGAAAAGTGAGTAAAAAGTTAACGAATGGGGAAAAGTGAGAACAACTAAGAGACGAGGGGCATAGATTTAAATAACCCAAAGAATATTGTCACTGTTGGCATAGATGGTATGTCTCATGAGTTTAATTTTGCTAAGTTTAGTAGACAACCTCGTGAAAGGGAACCACCTAGTAAGGATGAAATTATTGGTCTTGCTTCAATTGCTGTTCCTCCAACTGATCCGTTAGAACATGAAAATGATATGTTTATGAAGGAAAGGGAAGAAATAGATGAAGTGTTCCTTAAACAAGAACCTATGCTGAAACATAACCTTCCCGTTGAAATTCATAGGGATCCCCCTCCACCCAAGGGTGACCCCGTGTTTGAACTCAAACCTTTACCTGATAATCTTAAGTATGCTTATCTTGATGAAAAAGAAATATATCTTGTTATTATTAGTGCTAACCTTTCAGAGAAAGAAGAAGAAAGATTATTGAAAACTCTGAAGAAGCACAGAGCTGCTATTGGATATACTCTGGATGATCTTAAGGGCATTAGTCCCACATTATGTCAACACAAAATCTCAGTGGAGAAAGATGCCAAACCAGTTAGAGATCCTCAAAGACGATTAAACCCCAAACTGAAGGAAGTGGTAAGAAAGGAGATACTAAAGCTCCTTGAGGCAGGTATTATTTATCCCGTTGCTGATAGTGAATGGGTAAGCCCTGTCCATTATGTCCCTAAAAAGGGAGGTATTACGGTTGTTCCTAATGATAAAGATGAATTGATCCCACAAAGAATTATTACAGGCTATAGGATGGTAATTGATTTTCGTAATTTAAATAAAGCTACTAAGAAAGATCATTACCCTTTACCTTTTATTGATCAAATGCTAGAGAGGCTATCCAAACACACACATTTTTGCTTTCTAGATGGTTATTCTGGTTTCTCACAGATACCTGTATCAGCAGGGGATCAATCTAAAACAACTTTTACTTGCCCTTTTGGTACTTTTGCTTATAGACGTATGCCTTTTGGTTTATGTAATGCACCTGCTACCTTTCAAAGATGCATGATGGCTATATTTTCTGATTTTTGTGAAAAGATTTGTGAGGTATTCATGGATGACTTCTCTGTCTATGGATGCTCTTTTTATGATTGTTTGAGCAACCTTGATCGAGTTTTGCAGAGATGTGAAGACACTAGTCTCGTTCTAAATTGAGAAAAGTGTCACTTTATGGTTAATGAAGGCATTGTCTTGGGCCACAAGATCTCCAAGAGAGGCATTGAAGTTGATAAAGCCAAAGTTGATGCTATTGAAAAGATGCCATGTCCCAAGGACATAAAAGGTATAAGAAGTTTCCTTGGTCATGCCGGATTTTACAAGAGGTTCATTAAGGACTTTTCTAAAATCTCTAGGCCTCTGACTAATTTATTGCAAAAATATATTCCTTTCGTCTTTGATGATGATTGTTTAGAAGCATTTGAAACACTCAAGAAAGCTTTGATCACTGCACCTATGTTCAGCCACCTGATTGGAATTTACCTTTTGAAATTATGTGCGATGCTAGTGATTATGCTGTAGGTGCTATTTTAGGGCAAAGAGTCGATAAAAAATTGAATGTTATCCATTATGCTAGCAAGACTCTTAATACTGCCCAAAGAAATTATGCTACCACTGAAAAAGAATTCTTAGCAGTTGTGTTTGCATGTGATAAGTTTAGACCTTATATTGTTGATTCCAAAGTTACTATCCACACTGATCATGCTGCTATTAAATATCTTATGGAAAGAAAGATGCTAAGCCTAGACTCATTAGATGGGTTCTCTTGCTCCAAGAATTTGACTTGCATATTATTGATAGAAAGGGAGCTGAGAACCCCGTTGCAGACAACTTGTCTAGGTTAGAGAATATTCTTGATGACCCACTGCCTATTAATGATAGTTTTCCTAATGAACAATTAGCAGTTGTCAATGCTTCTCGTACTGCTCCTTGGTATGCTGACTATGCTAATTACATTGTTGCTAAATATATACCACCTAGTTTCACATACCAGCAAAAGAAAAAGTTCTTTTATGATTTAAGACATTACTTCTGGGATGATCCACACCTTTATAAAGGAGTAGATGGTATTATTAAATGTTGTGTGCCTGAGCATGAACAGGAACAAATCCTACGCAAGTGTCACTCTGAATCCTATGGAGGACACCACGCTGGAGATAGAACTGCACACAAGGTACTACAATCTGGTTTTTATTGGCCTATTCTTTTCAAAGATGCTCGTAAGTTTGTCTTATCTTGTGATGAATGTCAAAGAATAGGTAACATCAGTAGACGTCAAGAAATGCCTATGAATTATTCTCTTGTTATTAAACCATTTGATGTTTGGGGCTTTGATTATATGGGACCTTTTCCTGCCTCCAATGGGTATACACATATTTTAGTTGTTGTTGATTACGTTACTAAGTGGGTAGAAGCTATTCCAACTAGTAGTGCTGATCATAACACTTCTATTAAAATGCTTAAAGAAGTTATTTTTTCAAGGTTTGGAGTCCCTAGATATCTTATGACTGATGGTGGTTCACACTTTATTCATGGTGCTTTCCGTAATATGCTCGCTAAGTATGATGTCAATCATAGAATCGCATCTCCTTATCACCCGCAGTCTAGTGGTCAAGTAGAGTTGAGCAATAGAGAGCTCAAATTAATTTTGCAAAAGACTGTGAATAGATCTAGAAAGAATTGGTCCAAAAAACTTGATGATGCATTATGGGCCTATAGAACTGCATACAAAAATCCTATGGGTGTGTCTCCATATAAGATGGTTTATGGAAAAGCATGTCATTTACCTCTTGAACTTGAACATAAAGCATATTGGGTTATTAAAGAGCTCAATTATGACTTCAAACTTGCCGGTGAGAAAAGGTTATTTGCTATTAGCTCACTTGATGAATGGAGAACCCAAGCATATGAGAATGCCAAGCTTTTCAAAGAAAAAGTCAAACGCTGGCATGATAAGAGGATACAAAAGCGTGAGTTTAACGTAGGAGATTTTGTGTTATTGTTCAACTCTCGTTTAAGATTTTTTGCAGGAAAACTTCTCTCAAAATGGGAAGGTCCCTACGTTATCAAGGAGGTCTATCATTTTGGTGCTATAAAAATCAACAACTTTGAAGGCACAAATCCGAGGGTGGTAAACGGTCAAAGAATTAAACATTATATTTCAGGTAATCCTATCAATGTTGAAACTAATATTATTGAAACCATAACCCCTGAGGAATACATAAGAGACACTTTCTAGAACATTCCAGACTCCGAAAAGGCATAGGTACGTGGTACGGTAAGTAAACCGACTCACAACTCTAATGGCAATTTTTATCAGTTTTGGATTATTTAAAGATTTTAGGAAGAAAGAAGTAGTCCGAAAGGGGCACGAGGCTCCCACGAGAGAGGAGGGACCCCCCTGTAGGGCGCGCCCCCTGTCTCGTGGGCACCTTGTGTGCCTCCTGGACTCTGTTTTCTTGTATGTTACGTATTTTGGTCAGTAAAAATTCATTATATATATTCCCGAAGGTTTTGACCACCGTATCACACAAATATCCTCTGTTTTCGTTTCGAGCTGTCCTATTGCAGATTTGGAACAAGATGTCGTCCCAAGATTCGGAGGGAGAGGGCTACATGGCTGATTATATTGCAAACCCAAAAGTATATGGGGATGTGGAACATTATGGCTGGACCACAGAGGAAGAAGAAGACTATGATCCAAAGAGGAAGGAGGAGACAAGCTCTGATGAAGAGGACGATCCACTGCCTCAACCTAGTGATATGCATGTGGAGTTCAAGAAGTCAAGCCTCCCTAAGGTCCAATCTATCCCACCACGTTTTTTGCAGGACAGCAAGGCAACACTATGCAAAAAGATAATGAAACTTGAGCTCAAGAATGAGGATCAGAGGGAGGAAAATTTTAGCCTCAGACGCAAGCTAGAGAAGAAAAGTGCAACAACACCTCCATCACCTCTGAGGAAATAATCACATGGGTATGGGCACTCCCCTTGGCAACTGCCAAGCTTGGGGGAGGTGCCCTGGTATCGTATCACCATCACACTCCTATTTTTACCCCTTTATTTAGTTAGATCCTTTTAGTAGTATCTTGATCTATTAGTTTGAAGTTTTGATATCAAGTAGTTTTGAGTTTTGCTGTGTGATATCTTTATTTAATCGAGTCTGTGTGCTATCTATAATAAAGATTAGTGTTGAGTCAAGGGCTTTGCTATGTTGCTATGACCTTGAGAAAGTAGAAAGAACAAAAGAGTTAATATTCTTATGGATAGTGACAACTTCACACATAGAAAGTATGAGGCATAAAAATTGTTGAGAGTTGATGAACGTAGCCTTGGTCATCGT
Organism: Triticum aestivum; assembly: GCF_018294505.1. Taxonomy (NCBI): domain Eukaryota; kingdom Viridiplantae; phylum Streptophyta; class Magnoliopsida; order Poales; family Poaceae; genus Triticum; species Triticum aestivum. The sequence continues at coordinate 449,792,538 of NC_057804.1, forward strand.
TGCAATTAATAGGAAGTGATAAGGAAAGAGGGGTTCACATATAAATATATTATCTTGGACATCTTTTATGATTGTGAAGCACTCATTAAGTATGACATGCTAAAAGAGTTGATGTTGGACAAGGAAGACAACATAATGGTTTATGTTTTCCGACATCTCAGTTAAAGTATATTGTCATTGACCTTCCAAACATGTTGAGCTTGCATTTCCCCCTCATGCTAGCCAAATTTCTTGCACCAAGTAGAAATACTACTTGTGCTTCCAAATATCCTTAAACCCAGTTTTGCCATGAGAGTCCACCATACCTACCTATGGATTTAGTAAGATCCTTCAAGTAAGTTGTCATCGGTGCAAGCAATAAAAATTGCTCTCTAAATATGTATGACTTATTAGTGCAGAGAAAATAAGCTTTGTACGAACTTGTTGTGGAAGTAATAAAAGCGACGAATTGCATAATAAAGGTCCACATACAAGGGGCAATATAAAGTGACGTTCTTTTGCATTAAGATTTCGTGCATCAACCCTAAACGCACATGACAACCTCTGCTTCCCTCTGCGAAGGGCCTATCTTTTACTTTATGTTTTACTTTATGCTTGAGTCAAGGTGATTCCCACCTTTTCTTTTTATTTTTATCCTTTGGCAAGCTCCTCGTGTTTGAAAGATCATGATACATATATCCAATTGGATGTAAGTTGTCATAGGCTATTATTGTTGACATCACTTAAAGGTGAATATGTTGGGAGGCAACACAATAAGCCCCTATCTTTCTCAGTGTCCGGCTGAAACTCTATAACCACAAGTATTGCGTGAGTGTTAACCATTATAGGAGACTACGAGATAGTTGAGTATGTGAGCTTGTTGAAAGGCTCTATTATTGACTCTTTCTGATGTTACGATAAATTGCAATTGCTTCAATGACTCCCAATGAAGTTTTTGAACCATACTTGACATTGTGAATTGTTTATTACTTGAACATAGGAAATCATATGACAAAATCCATATATGTTGCTATTATTAGAATGATCATGATGCCCTCATGTCCGTATCTTATTTTTATCGACACCTCTATCTCTAAACATGTGGACATATTTTTCGATTTCAGCTTCCGCTTGAGGACAAGCGAGGTCTAAGCTTGGGGGAGTTGATACGCCCATTTTGCATCATGCTTTTATATAAATATTTATTGAATTATGGGCTGTTATTACACATTATATCTCAATAATTATGGCTATTCTCTCTTATTTTACAAGGTTTACCATGAAGAGGGGGGATGCCGGCAGCTGGAATTCTGGCTGGAAAAGGAGCAAACGTTGGAAACCTATTCTGCACAACTCCAAAAGACCTGAGACTCCACAAAACAACTTTTTGGATTTAATAAGAATTTATGGGCAAAAGAAATAGGCCAGGGGGCCCACACCCTGTCCAGGAGACAGGGGGGCGCGCCCCCCTAGTGTGCGGCCCCCTATCTCCTGGGCCCCCTGGTGGGCCTCCAGCATCCATCTTCTGCTATATCATCACTTTCCCTCTGGAAAAAATCATGGGCAAGCTTACGGGACGAAACTCCGCCACCACGAGGCAGAACCTTGGCGGAATCAATCTAGGGCTCTGGCGGAGCTGTTCTGCCGGGACACTTCCCTCCGGGAGGGGGAAATCATCACCAACGTCATCACCAATGATCCTCTCATCGGGAGGGGGTCAATCTCCATCAACATCTTCACCAGCACCATCTCCTCTCAAAACCCTAGTTCATCTCTTGTATCCAATCTTGTATCAAAACCACAAATTGGTACCTGTGGGTTGCTAGTAGTGTTGATTACTCCTTGTAGTTGATGCTATTTGGTTTACTTGGTGGAAGATTAGATGTTCAGATCCTCTATGCATATTATTACCCCTCTGATTATGAACATGAATATGCTTTGTGAGTAGTTACGTTTGTTTCTGAGGACATGGGTGAAGTCTTGCTATTAGTAGTCATGTGAATTTGGTATTCGTTCTATATTTTGATGAGATGTATGTTGTCTTTCCTCTAGTGGTGTTATGTGAACGTCGACTACATGACACTTCACCATTATTTGGGCCTAGAGGAAGGCATATGGAAGTAATAAGTAGATGATGGGTTGCTTCGTTAGGGGTTGATATGGACCCATATGTTTAATGCTGTGGTTAGGTTTACCTTAATACTCCTTTTTGTAGTTGCGGATGCTTGCAATAGGGGTTAATCATAAGTGGGATGCTTGTCCATGTTAGGGCAGTACCCAAGTGCCGGTCCACCCACATATCAAATTATCAAAGTACCGAACGCAAATCTTATGAACGTGAAGAAAACTAGTTTGACGATAATTCCCAATGTGTCCACGGGAGCTCCTTCTTCATTATTAGAATTTGTCCAGGCTTATCCTTTGCTACATAAAGGATTGGGCCACCTTGCTGCACTTTATTTACTTTATTTACTTTTTGCTCATTACTATTTATCTTATCACAAAACTATCTATCACCTACTATTTCAGTGCTTGCAGAGAAAACCTTACTGAAAACCGCTTATCATTTCCTTCTGCTCCTCGTTGGGTTCGACACTCTTACTTATCGAAAGGACTACGATAGACCCCCTATACTTGTGGGCCATCATTAAGTAACATGACTTCCAGAATAGGATTACCGTACCACTCTGGTGCGGATCTTACTCTGGTTGACCTATGAGGTTCGGTAGTAACTTGATCTGAAGTTTCATGATCAATATCATTAGCTTCCTCACTGATTGGTGTAGTTGTCACAGGAACTGGTTCTTGTGATGAACTACTTTCCAATAAGGGAGCAGGTACAATTACCTCATCAAGTTCTACTTTCCTCCCACTCACTTCTTTCGAGAGAAACTCCTTATCTAGAAAGGATCCGAATTTAGCAACAAATATCTTGCCCTCAGATCTATGATAGAAGGTGTACCCAATAGTCTCTTTTGGGTATCCTATGAAGACACATTTCTCTGATTTGGGTTCGAGCTTATCTGGTTGAAGTTTCTTCACATAAGCATCACAGCCCCAAACTTTAAGAAACGACAACTTTGGTTTCTTGCCAAACCATAGTTCATAAGGTGTCGTCTCAACGGATTTTGATGGTGCCCTATTTAACATGAATGCGGCCGTCTCTAAAGCATAACCCCAAAATGATAGCGGTAAATCAGAAAGAGACATCATAGATCGCACCATATCTAGTGAAGTACGATTACGATGTTCGGACACACCATTTCGTTATGGTGTTCCGGGTGGTGTGAGTTGCGAAACTATTCCGCATTGCTTCAAATGTAAACCAAACTCGTAACTCAAATATTCTCCTCCATGATCAAATCATAGAAACTTTAGTTTCTTGTTACGATGATTTTCCACTTCACTCTGAAATTCTTTGAACTTTTCAAATGTTTCAGACTTGTGTTTCATCAAGTAGATATACCCATATCTGCTCAAATCATCTGTGAAGGTGAGAAAATAATGATACCCGCCGCAAGCTTCAACATTCATTGGACCACACACATCAGTATGTATGATTTCCAACAAATCAGTTGCTCTCTCCATAGTTCCGAACAACGGCGTTTTAGTCATCTTGCCCATGAGGCACAGTTCGCAAGTACCAAGTGATTCATAATCAAGTGATTCCAGAAGTCCATCAGTATGGAGTTTCTTCATGCGCTTTACACCAATATGACCCAAATAGGAGTGCCACAAATAAGTTGCACTATCATTATCAACTCCGCATCTTTTGGCTTCAACATTGTGAATATGTGTATCACTACTATCGAGATTTAATAAAAATAGACCACTCTTCAAGGGTGCATGACCATAAAAGATATTACTCATATAAATAAAACAACCATTATTCTCTGATTTAAATGAATAATCGTCTCGCATCAAACAAGATCCAGATATAATGTTCATGCTCAACGCTGGCACCAAATAACAATTATTCAGGTCTAAAACTAATCCCGAAGGTAGATGTAGAGGTAGCGTGCCGACCGCGATCACATCGACTTTGGAACCATTTCCCACGCGCATCGTCACCTCGTCCTTAGTCAATCTTCGCTTAATCTGTAGTCCCTGTTTCGAGTTGCAAATATTAGCAACAGAACCAGTATCAAATACCCAGGTGCTACTGCAAGAATTAGTAAGGTACACATCAATAACATGTATATCACATATACCTTTGTGCACCTTGCCATCCTTCTTATCCGCCAAATACTTGTGGCAGTTCCGCTTCCAGTGACCAGTCTGCTTGCAGTAGAAGCACTCAGTCTCAGGCTTAGGTTCAGATTTGGGTTTCTTCTCTTGAGCAGCAACTTGTTTGCCGTTCTTGTTGAAGTTCCCCTTCTTCTTCCCTTTACCTTTTTTCTTGAAGCTGGTGGTCTTATTGACCATCAACACTTGATGCTCCTTCTTGATTTCTACCTCCGCAGCTTTTAGCATTGCGAAGAGCTCGGGAATAGTCTTGTCCATCCCTTGCATATTATAGTTCATCACGAAGCTCTTGTAGCTTGGTGGCAGTGATTGAAGAATTCTGTCAATGACACTATCATCAGGAAGATTAACTCCCAGTTGAATCAATTGATTATTATACCCAGACATTTTGAGTATATGTTCACTGACAGAACTATTCTCCTCCATCTTGCAGCTATAGAACTTATTGGAGACTTCATATCTCTCAATCCGGGGCATTTGCTTGAAATATTAACTTCAACTCCTGGAACATCTCATATTCTCCATGACGTTCAAAACGTCTTTGAAGTCCCGGTTCTAAGCCGTAAAGCATGGCACACTGAACTATTGAGTAGTCATCAGCTTTGCTCTGCCAGACGTTCTTAACGTCGTCAGTTGTATCTGCAGCAGGCCTGGCACCCAGCGGTGCTTCCAGGACATAATTCTTTTGTGCAGCAATGAGGATAATCCTCAAGTTATGGACCCAGTCCGTGTAATTGCTACCATCATCTTTCAACTTAGCTTTCTCAAGGAATGCATTAAAAATCAACGGAACAACAGCACGAGCCATCTATCTACAACAAACATAGACAAGCAAAATACTATCAGGTACTAAGTTCATGATAAATTTAAGTTCAATTAATCATATTACTAAAGAACTCCCACTTAGACAGACATCTCTCCAGTCATCTAAGTGATCACGTGATCCAAATCAACTAAACCATGTTCGATCATCACGTGAGATGGAGTAGTTTTCAATGGTGAACATCACTATGTTGATCATATCTACTATATGATTCAAGTTCGACCTTTCGGTCTCCGTGTTCCGAGGCCATATCTGTATATGCTAGGCTCGTCAAGTTTAACCTGAGTATTCCGCGTGTGCAACTGTTTTGCACCCTATGTATTTGAACGTAGATCCTATCACACCCGATCATCACGTGGTGTCTCAGCACGAAGAAATTCCGAAACGGTGCATACTCAGGGAGAACACTTCTTGATAATTAGTGAGAGATCATCTTAAAATGCTACCGTCAATCAAAGCAAGATAAGATGCATAAACGATAAACATCACATGCAATCAATATAAGTGATATGATATGGCCATCATCATCTTGTGCTTGTGATCTCCATCTCCGAAGCACTGCCGTGATCACCATTGTCACCGGCGCGACACCTTGATCTCCATCGTAGCAGCGTTGTCATTACACCATCTATTGCTTCTACGACTATCGCTACCGCTTAGTGATAAAGTAAAGCAATTACAGGGCGCTTGCATTTCATACAATAAAGCGACAACCATATGGCTCCTGCCAGTTGCCGATAACTTCGGTTACAAAACATGATCATCTCATACAATAAAATATAGCATCACGTCTTGACCATATCACATCACAACATGCCCTGCAAAAACAAGTTAGACGTCCTTTACATTGTTGTTGCAAATTTTACGTGGCTGCTACGGGCTAAGCAAGAACCGTTCTTACCTACGCATCAAAACCACGACGATAGTTCGTCAAGTTAGTGCTATTTTAACCTTCGCAAGGACCGGGCGTAGCCACACTCGGTTCAACTAAAGTTGGAGAAACAGACACCCGCCAGCCACCTGAGTGCAAAGCACGTCGGTAGAACCAGTCGCACGTAAGCGTACGCGTAATGTCGGTCCGGGCTGCTTCATCCAACAATACCGCCCAACCAAAATATGACATGCTGGTAAGCAGTATGACTTGTATCGCCCACAACTCACTTGTGTTCTACTCGTGCATATAACATCTACGCATAAAACCTGGCTCGGATGCCACTGTTGGGGAACGTAGTAATTTCAAAAAAAATCCTACGCACATGCAAGATCATGGTGATGCATAGCAACGAGAGGGGAGAGTGTTGTCCACGTACCCTCGTAGACCGAAAGCGGAAGCGTTAGAACAACATGGCTGATGTAGTCGTACGTCTTCACAGCCCGACCGATCAAGCACCGAAACTATGACACCTCTGAGTTCTAGCACACGTTCAGCTCGATGACGATCCCCGTACTCCGATCCAGTAGAATGTCGGGGAAGAGTTCCGTCAGCACGATGGTGTGGTGACGATCTTGATGTTCTACCATCGCAGGGCTTCGCCTAAGCACCGCTGCAATATTATCGAGGAGGACTATGGTGGAGGGGGGCACCGCACACGGCTAAGAGATCAAGAGATCAATTGTTGTGTCTATTAGGTGCCCCCCTCACCCGTATATAAAGGAGTGGAAGAGGGGTCGGCCAAGGGGGGTAGCGCGCCCTAGGGGGGAGTCCAACCCCCACCGGGAGTAGGACTCCCCCCTTTCCTATTAGGAGTGGGAGAGGGAAGGAAGAGGAGGGACGGAGGAAGGAAAGGGGGGACGGCCCCCCTCCCAATTCGGATTAGGATTGGGGGGGGGGGCCCTCCTTTGCTCTTCTCCCTTCCTTTCCACTAAGGCCCAATAAGGCCCATATACCTCCCAGGGGGTTCCGATAACCTCCCGCAGCTCCGGGATTGTCCCAATCTCACCCGGAACCTTTCCGGTGCCCAAATATAGTCGTCCAATATGTTGATCTTTATGTCTCGACCATTTCGAGACTCCTCGTCATGTCCATGATCACATCTGGGACTCCGAACAACCTTCGGTACATCAAAACTCATAAACTCATAATAAAACTGTCAACGAAACCTTAAGCGTGCAGACCCTACGGGTTCAAGAACTATGTAGACATGACCGATACACAATTCCGGTCAATAACCAATAGAGGAACCTGGATGCTCATATTGGCTCCTACATATTCTATGAAATCTTTATTGGTCAAACCGCATAACAACATACGTTGTTCCCTTTGTCATCGGTATGTTACTTGCCCGAGATTTGATCGTCGGTATCCCAATACCTAGTTCAATATCATTACCGACAAGTCTCTTTACTCGTTATGTAATGCATCATTCTGTAACTAACTCATTAGCTACGTTGCTTGCAAGGCTTATAGTGATGTGCATTACCGAGAGGGCCCAGAGATACCCCTCCGACAATCGGAGTGACAAAACCTAATCTCGAAATACGCCAACTCAACATGTACCTTTGGAGACACCTGTAGAGCTCCTTTATAATCACCCAGTTATGTTGTGACGTTTGGTAGCACACAAAGTGTTCCTCCGGTAAACGGGAGTTGCATAATCTCATAGTTGTAGGAACATGTATAAGGCATGAAGAAAGCAATAGCAACATACTAAACGATCAAGTGCTAAGCTAACAGAATGGGTCATGTCAATCACATCATTCTCCTAATGATGTGATCCCGTTAATCAAATGACAACTCATGTCTATGATTAGGAAACATAACCATCTTTGATTAATGAGCTAGTCAAGTAGAGGCATACTAGTGACTTTAAGTTTGTCTATGTATTCACACATGTATCATGTTTCCGGTTAATACAATTATAGCATGAATAATAAACATTTATCATGATATGAGGAAATAAATAATAAATTTATTATTTCCTCTAGGGCATATTTCCTTCAGATGCTACTGAAAATTATTATGAGGGAGGAATATATGCTTGTAGGAATTGCAATAATATCAAGTTTGCTCTCTATGTGTTGAAAATCTTGAAGTTATGCTTGTTTTGCCTTCCTATGCTAGTTGATTATTGTTCCCATAAGTTGTTTTCTCACAAAATCCCTATGCATAGGAAGTGGGTTAAACTTAAATGTGTTAGTCATATTCTTCATGATGCTCCCATTATGTTTCAATTCTTATCTTTTATGTGAGCATCATTGAATTCATCATGCCTAGCTAAAAAGGCAATAAAGAAAAGCGCTTGTTGAGAGACAACCCAATATTTACCCCTACTATTTTTGTGTGTTCACATGATTAAGCTACTGTGGTAATCATGTTTTATAGCTTTTGTTTCAATAAAGTGCCAAGTAAGACCTTTAGGATAGCTTACGGTGATAGTTGTGTTGATCCTGCTGAAAAACAGAAACTTTTTCACCCAGTAAATTAGATTTGATAATTCACAGAAACGTGCTTTTGATCTGATTATTTTTTATATGGATTGGTACACAAATTTCTCAGGTTTTCCTAATTTGTTAGGATTGTTGGATTTATATAAGTATTCGAGAGTTACAGATTACTATAGACTGGTCTGTTTTTCACAGATTCTGTTTTCTATGTGTTGTTTGCTTATTTTGATGAATCTATGAGTAGTATCAGAGGGTATGAACCATAGAGAAGTTGGAATACATTAGATATTACATCAATATGAATTTAGAATGAGTTCACAACAGTACCAAAAGTGGCGATTTATTTTCTTATACTAACGGAGCTCATAAGATTTTCTGTTGAGTTTTGTGTTGTGAAGTTTTCAAGTTTTGGGTAAAGATTCGATGGGCTATGGAATAAGGAGTGGCAAGAGCCTAAGCTTGGGGTTTCCCAAGGCATCCCAAGGTAATATTCAAGGACAACCAAGAGTCTATGCTTGGGGATGCCCCGGATGGCATCCCCTCTTTCGTCTTCGTTCATCGGTAACTTTACTTGGAGCTATATTTTTATTCACCACATGATATGTGTTATGCTTGGACCGTAATTTTATTTTGTTATTATTTGCTTTCTGTTATTTAGAATAATGTTTTGCATCCCTATTTTCAATAAAAAAAGTCACGGATAGCCTTTACCATGCTTATTTTGCAATTATACATGTTGCTGTTTCAAAACAGAAAGGTTACCGCTGTTGCAAAAACTCCCTAGAAAAGTCAGAAAATGATAAAATGTTGAATTTTTTGCATAGTGAGCTCTGATAAATATTCTACAGTGTGGTAGACTTTCATAATTTTTGGAGTTAGGGGAAGTATGATGAATCTTGCATTCTTTACGGACTGTACTGTTTTGGCAGATTGCTGTTATGTTTGCATTGTTTGCATATGTTTGCTTGTTTAATGATTCTATTTGAGGATAGGAGTATTAAATATGCAGAGGATTTAGTTAGCAATGTTGAATAATAATTTTAGTGATTTTTTACATTAGAAAATGATAAGGTTTTTGCATTGGTTTATACTAACTTATCTCACGAGTTCTTGTTGAGTTTGGTGTGGATGAAGCTTTCGAGATTTAGGAAACCGAGATATAAAAGGAATTAAGGAGACACAAAAGCTCAATCTTGGGGATGCCCAAGGCACCCCAAGATAATATTTCAGGAATTCTCAAGCATCCAAGCTTGGGGATGCCCTGGTAGGCATCCCACCTTTCTTCTTCAATAATTATCTGTTAGTATCGGTTGAACCTAAGTTTTTGCTTCTTCACATGAGTTGTGTTATCCTTGCAATGACATTTTATTTTATTTTGCTTGATGTTTGAATAAAGTACTTAAGATCTGAAATACTTAAATAAGAGAGAGTCCTCACATAGTTAAATAATTGTTTGACTACTCATTGATCTTCACTTATATCTTTTTGGAGTAGTTTGTCATTTACTCGTGTACTTCACTTATATCCTATGAGTAAATGGTTGAATGAGTTGAATATCATAAATCTGAAATTATATATGCTTCATATGCTTACCCCATGGGGATTAATGACTTCACATATAAGAAGTAGAGGTGGTAAATTTATTGAATGTTAGCAAACATTGTATTGGTCACTTGAACAATTCATCAAAGAATATTGAAGGAAGAGAGATTTCACATATAAATATAGTATCTTGGACATCTTTTGTAATTGTGAGCACTCATTAAAATATGACATGCTAAAAGGTTGATGTTGGACAAGGAAGACAACATAATGGGTTATGTTTTCCTATATCTGAAAAGTTATATTGTCTTGGATCATCCAACATGTTGAGCTTGCCTTTCCCTCTCATGATAGCCAAATTCTTTGCACCAAGTAGAAATACTACTTGTGCTTCCAAACATCCTTTAATCCAGTTTTACCATGAGAGTCCACCATACCTACCTATGGATTGAGTAAGATCCTTTAAGTAAGTTGTCATCGGTGCATGCAATAAAAATTGCTCTCTAAATATGTATGATCTATTAGTGCGAAGAAAATAAGCTTTATACGAACTTGTGATAGGGAAGAAATAAAAGCGATAGACTGCATAATAAAGGTCTTTATCACAAGTGGAAATATAAAGTGACGTTCTTTTGCATTAAGATTTTGTGCATCCAACCACAAAAGCGCATGACAACCTCTGCATCCCTCTGCGAAGGGCCTATCTTTTACTATTATCTTCTACCCTTGTACAAGAGTCATGGTGATCATCACCTTTCCTTTTTACACCTTTTCCTTTGGCAAGCACTTTGTGTTGGGGTGATCCGAATATATATATATATACGTATGTCGCCGACGGGAAGGATTCAATCACCACAGGAGTATGTACTCCTAAGTAGGAAGGCCACCCGTTAGCACCAATTAGCAGCTAACTACAAAAACGAAAAAAGAAAATGGTTATGAGCCGGTTGCATGCCCCTGCATGCAAGGGCGTTCAACTATACCGCACACGACTAGGAAATTTGTTACGAAGGTGTCTCCTCGGTTATGGTAGTTTGTACTTTTTTTCTGTATTGAAGTATATAGTTCCCTCCTCGCAGAAAAAAGGTATACAATTCCTTATTGTCAGAATAGTATATTCTTGTAGATGGGTATGTACTGCATTTTCTAACGTACGAGTTAGGAGTATATACTTTAGTCTTGTAAGAGTATATACTTTTTTGTGTGAGAAGGAGTATATACCTCTTTTTTTAGAGTATATACTTAGCAACCAAATAAGTATGCCATACTTCTATTTGAAATGAGTATATACTACTTTGCAATCAAAAGAGTATATATACAACGTACTTAGAAATCAAAGCGAGTATATACTACTGCCAAAAATAGCTAGCAAATTAAAGAAGTATATACTGCTTCAAAAAAGGAGAGGTATCTGTACCAAATAATAAATAGAAGTACACACTTGCTTTTACATCCACTCCCCAGTTGGGGCATATATTTACAATAAAAATAGATTACAGTACAGAAGATTATATATTGCGGCCAATCTGAATACGTTCCGACAGATGTCAATACACACTTCTTTTCCAAAGCTCAAATCTGCTGCAGTTTGCTGTAAGATCTGAAAGTAAAGAATTATAGTTGTTATGTCAAGAACAGGAGCAATAATGAACAAGAAGCTTGGAATATCTTTACACTATATGATGAGATGGTGAATGCTTCTTAAATTCAGAACGTCAAAAGAGAAAAAGTGCAAGTGTATTAGAACTCGAATTCCATCTAATTTACAAGATGATCTTTGTTTTGTATCGTAAACTAGAATAGCAACAAAATATATTAAGAAATGCCATGCTCTGTCTCACTTTTCTACTTATCTGATAAAAAAGCTAGAAAGTAAATCAAGTATAATTATTATTTTTTGAACAATATACCATGAGTATGTTTGACATAAAATTAGTATATTCAGAGCCGAGTATAATTAGTATATTTGTTACAAAGGAGCATCTAAAAATGAGTATATTCAGAGCTATGAGAATGTTAATTTACAAGGAGAGTACATACACAAAAAAGACAAGTTTGTTCATCTGAACAGTTTGTGAGAAGCAACTCATGATGTAGGTGACTCGGTGGGAGCGCAGGATTAGCTGAATTAATGGTGGGGATTGTGATGCCATGCTGATGTGAGTAGTTTCTAGCGCCTCTCTTGAACGCCTGAATGGGGATGCATATACGTATGTCGCCGACGGGAAGGATTCAATCACTGCAGTTATCCGAGTGCTATTGCCGTCGGCCACCAGGACAACATCCGTATAAGACATGAAAAAAATTACACCTTGCCCATCATATATCATTGGTATGTTCAGAACAAGACAGATCTGTTGTTTCCTAGAGAAGAACGTACCGCATACTGCTGGCCCTTGGAGTTGAGGCTTCAACATCAATTGGAAAGAACATGGATCCTTGTACTGATGCATGGCTCTCACCCCTGTAAACTAACGGCGTGGAAGACGACTCCAAGGATAGATGACGGTCAACTGGAATCCAACAGAAGAAGGCGAGCTTCCCATGAATCTGGTCTTACATGTCGAAGGTTCTCGGCCTAAGACGCCCATCTCATCGTCATCGTTAAATGCTGTCGTGCAACCGCCGTTGTCGCCGTTGTGATACGTAGGCGAGGTGTTTACATGCTAGGAGCCGCCGTGAGTGAATATTTTCTATGAAGGTGCCCTTCTAAGATTTGTATTCCGGTGGACAGCTATCTAGAATCCCTAAAAACATGGATCGCACAACAAACTTCTAAACCAACGCGGTCTTCGCATCCGACTTGCTATTTCTTTTCTTTATTAATTAAAAAATAAAAAAATAAACAAGTTTAAGCAGCTACTTGGGCGCCCAAGAAAAGGGGCACACGTGGCATGGGAGTATGTACTTCTAGGAGTACCAACCCATTTTCCTATATATATATATATCCACTTGGATGTAGGCGTTCATAAATTATTATTGTTGACATTACCCTCGAGGTAAAAGGTTGGGAGGCGAAACTATAAGCCTCTATCTTTCTCTGTGTTCGATTAAAACTTTGAACCCATAAATATCACGTGAGTGTTAGCAATTGTGAAAGATTAAATGATAATTGAGTATGTGGAGTTTGCTAAATCAAAGCTCTGACATAGACCCTTCCTAAAAATAAGATGAATTGCAATTGTTTGATGACTAAGAATGAAGTTTGCTAGTTTTCAAGAAATTTTATGGTCTATGCTTTAACATGTGAATAGCTTGTTACTTGATCATGAAAAGTTTTATGAGATGAGCTACTATTATGACATATAATGATGCTAGAAAATGTGACTAAAATTATCATTGATCAAACTTGTGCACCTGCTAGCATTCACACTTCACAAATTCTTTCTTTTATCATTTACCTACTCGATGACGAGCAGGAGTTAAGCTTGGGGATGCTGATACGTCTCCAACGCATCTATAATTTATGAAGTATCCATGCTATTATATTATCTGTTTTGGATGTTTATGGGCTTTACTATAAACTTTTATATTATTTTTGGGACTAACCTATTAACCGGAGGCCCAGCCCATATTGTTGTTTCTTTTTTTGCCTATTTCAGTTTTCGAAGAAAAGGAATATCAAACGGAGTCCAAATGGAATGAAACCTTCGGGAGAGTTATTGTTGGAACGGAAGCAACCCAGGAGACTTGGAGTAGAGGTCAGGGAAGCTTCGAGGTGGCCACAAGGGTCAGGGGCGCGCCCTACCCCCCTGGGCGCGCCCACACCCTCATGGGCCCCTCGTGGCTCCCCTGATCGACTTCTTTCACCTATATATATCTATATACCCTAAAAATATCGAGGAGCATGCTACGTCTTGAGCTTGCGTTGGTTTTCCTTGAAGAGGAAAGGGTGATGCAGCAGTAGTAGCGTAAGTATTTCCCTCAATTTTTGAGAACCAAGGTATCAATACAGTAGGAGGCTCCTCAAAAGTCCCACGCACCTACACAAACAAACAAAGAACTCACAACCAACGCAATATAGGGGTTGTCAATCCCTTCACGGCCACTTGCGAAAGTGAGATCTGATAGAGATAATATAATAAGATAAATACATTTTTGGTATTTTATAATATAGATGCAAAAAGTAAAGATGCAAATAAAAGTAGATTGAAAGCTTATATGATAAAAGATAGACCCGGGGGCCATAGGTTTCACTAGTGGCTTCTCTCAAGATAGCATAAGTCTTACGGTGGGTGAACAAATTACTGTCGAGCAATTGATAGAAAAGCGAATAATTATGAGATTATCTAGGCATGATCATGTATATAGGCATCACGTCCGTGACAAGTAGACCGACTCCTACCTGCATCTACTACTATTAGTCCACACATCGACCGCTATCCAGCATGCATCTAGAGTATTAAGTTCATAAGAACAAAGTAACACATTAAGAAAGATGACATGATGTAGAGGGATAAACTCAAGCAATATGATCTAAACCCATCTTTTTATCCTCGATGGCAACAATACAATACATGCCTTGCAACCCCTGCTGTCATTGGGTAAGGACACCGCACGATTGAACCCAAAGCTAAGCACTTCTCCCATGGCAAGAAAGATCAATCTAGTAGGCCAAACCAAACTGATAATTCTAAGAGACTTGCAAAGATAACTCAATCATACATAAAAGAATTCAGAGAAGATTCAAATATTTCTTATAGATAAACTTGATCATAAACCCACAATTCATCGGATCTCGACAAACACACCGCAAAAAGAGTTTACATCGAATAGATCTCCACAAGAGAGGGGGAGAACATTGTATTGAGATCCAAAAAGAGAGAAGAAGCCATCTAGCTAATAACTATGGACCCGAAGGTCTGTGGTAAACTACTCACAAATCATCGGAGGGGCTATGGTGTTGATGTAGAAGCCCTCCATGGTCGATTCCCCCTCCGGCGGAGCGCCGGCGAAGGCTCCAAGATGGGATCTCGCGGATACAGAAGGTTACAATGGTGGAAATTGTTTTTCATTGGCTCCCTAGATGGTTTCGGGGCACGTAGGTATATATAGGAGGAAGAAGTACGTCGGTGGCCGCTCGTGGGGCCCAGGAGACAGGGGGCACGCCCAGGAGGGGTGGGCGCGCCCTCCTGTCTCCTGGCCGCCTCGATTGCTTCTTGACTTGCACTCCAAGTTCTCCGGATCACGTTCGTTCCAAAAATCACGCTCCCGAAGGTTTCATTCTGTTTGGACTCCGTTTGATATTCCTTTTCCTCGAAATACTGAAATAGGCAAAAAAACAGCAATACGGGTTGGGCCTCCGGTTAGTAGGTTAGTCCCAAAAATGATATAAATGTGTAAAATAAAGCCCATAAACATCCAAAAGGGATAATATAATAGCCTGGAATAATAAAAAATTATAGATACGTTGGAGACGTATCAAGCATCCCCAAGCTTAATTCCTGCTCGTCCTTGAGTAGGTAAATGATAAAAACAGAATTTTTGATGTGGAATGCTACCTAGCATAATTCTCAATGTAATTTTCTTTATTGTGGCATGAATGTTAAGATCCAAATGATTCAAAATAAAAGTTCATATAGATAAAATAAATATTAACACTTCAAGCATACTAATCAAAGCAATCATGTCTTCTCAAAATAACATGGCTAAAGAAAGTTCATCCCTACAAAATCATATAGTTAGGCTATGCTCCATTTTTATCACACAAAGATGTTCCAAAATTCTACACCCCCGATTACAAGCCAAGCAATTGTTTCATACTTAAATAATCTCAAACTTTTTCAACCTTCACGCAATACATGAGCGTGAGCCATGGATATAGTACTATGGGTGGAATAAAATATGATGATGGGGATTGTGTGGAGAAGACAAAAAAGGAGAAAGTCTCACATTGACGAGGATAATCAACGGGCTATGGAGATGCCCATCAATTGATGTCAACATGAGGAGTAGGGATTGCCATGCAACGGATGCACTAGAGCTATAAATAAATGAGAGCTCAACAAAAGAAAAATCGTGGGTGTGCATCCAACTTGCTTGCTCACGAAGACCTAGGGCATTTGAGGAAGCCCATCGTAGGAATATACAAGCCAAGTTCTATAATGAAAAATTCCCACTAGTATATGAAAGTGACAACATATGAGACTCACTATATGAAAAACATGGTGCTACTTTGAAGCACAATATATGAGACTCACTACATGAAGGACAAGGTGCTACTTTGAAGCACAAGTGTGGAAAAAGAGATAGGTACATTGCCCCTTTTTATTTATTTCCTTTTTTTCTTCTTTTTTTTTATTTTCCTTTTTTTCCTTTTTCTTTTTTTCTTTGGCCTTTTTTTTCTTTTGGCCTTTCTTTTTTTCTTTTTGGGCAATTCTCTAATAATGATGATCATCACACTTTCATTGAATACAACATATGAATTACAACTCGAAACTAGAACAAGATATGACTCTATATGAATGCCTCCGGCGGTATACGGGGATGGTGCAATGAATCAAGAGTGACATGTATGAAAAATTATGCATGGTGGCTTTTCCACAAATACGATGTCAACTACATGATCATGCAATGGCAATATGACAAAAGTAATGTATGTCATGATGATGATGAACAAAACAGTGGAAGGTTGCATGGCAATATATCTCGGAATGGCTATGGAAATGCCATAATAGGTAGGTATGGTGGCTGTTTTGAGGAAGATATAAGGAGGTTTATGTGTGATAGAGCGTATCATATCATGGGGTTTGGATGCACCGGCGAAGTTTGCACCAACTCTCAAGGTGAGAAAGGGCAATGCACGGTACCGAAGAGGCTAGCAATAGTGGAAAGGTAAAAGTGAGTATGATCCATGGACTCAACATTAGTCAAAAGAACTCATATAATTATTTCAAAAATTTAGAAGTCATCAAAAATCAAGCAGTACACCACCACTCATAAGGATGCACAAGCCAGGTACACTTCATGTTTCAAATTTGTTACACAACTTTAACCATACGTGCATGCTATGGGACTTGCTAACTTCAACACAAGCATTCTTTAAATTAATAATCACCCAACTAGCATGACTTTAATATCACTACCTCCATATCTCAAAACAATTATCAAGTATCAAATTGATCATAGCATCCAATTCACTTCCTATGATAGTTTTTATTATACCCAACTTGGATGCCTACCATTCTAGGACCAATTTTATAACCATAGCAAATACCATGATGTTATAAGAGACTCTCAAAATAATATAAGTGAAGCATGAGAGACTAGCAATTTCTACCAAATTAAGCCACCGTCGTGCTCTAAAAGATATAAGTGAAGCACTAGAGCAAAAACTATCAAGCTCAAAAGATATAAGTGAAGCACATAGCATATTCTAATAAATTCAATCAAGTAGGATTCTCCCAAAAGGTGTGTATAGCAAGGATGATTGTGTAAAACTAAAAATCGAAGACTAATATAATACACGACGCTCCAAGAAAAACACATATCATGTGGCAAATAAAAATATAGCTCCAAGTAAAGTTACCAATGAACGAAGACGAAAGAGGGGATGCCTTCCCAGGGCATCCCCAAGCTTAGGCTTTTGGCTACTCTTGAATATCTTGGGGGTGCCATGGGCATCCCCAAGCTTAGGCTCTTGCCACTCCTTATTCCGTAGTCCATCAAATCTTTACCCAAAACTTGAAAACTTCAAAACACAAAGCTCAACAGGAAATCTTATATGCTCTGTTAGTGAAAGAAAACAAAAACACCACATAAGGTATTGTAATGAAATTATTACTTATGTATTTTGGTGTTAAACCTACTGTATTCCAAGTTCTCTATGGTTCATACCACTTAATACTAGCCATAGATGCATCAAAATAAGCAAACAACACACAAAAAACAGAATCTGTCAAAAAATAAAACAGTCTGTATCTGTAACTAACGCAAACTTTTGGAACTTTAAAAATCCTACCAAAATAGGAAGTCCTGGGCAATTTGTATATTGACCAGCATAAAAAAGAATCAATGCAAAAGCACGTTTCTGTGATTTAACAAAACTAATTTCGTGCGCACAAAGTTTCTGTTTTTCAGCAGAATCAAATTAACTATCACCATAGGTTATCCTATAGGTTCTACTTGGCACAAACACTAATTAAAACATAAAAACACATCTAAACAGAAGGTAGATGCAAAATTTATTACTAAACAGAAACAAAAAACAAAAATCACAAATAAAATTGGGTTGCCTCCCAACTAGCGCTATCGTTTAACGCCCCTGGCTAGGCATAAAAGCGAAGATAGATCTAAGTAGTGCCATCTTTGGCACTCAATTCATAAGTAGCTCGCATGATAGATTCATAAGGTAATTTGACGTTCTTTCTTCGAAAGTGCACCATGCCTTTCTTTAATGGAAATTGTAATCTAATATTCCCTTCCTTCATATCAATAATCGCGCCAATCGTTCTAAGGAAAGGTCTACCAAGAATAATAGGGCAAGAAAGATTGCAATGTATATCAAGAACGATAAAATCTACGGGCACCAAATTTCTATTTGCAACAATGAGAACATCATTGATCCTTCCCATTGGCTTTTTAATGGTGGAATCCGCAAGGTGCAAATTTAAAGAGCAATCATCAAGATTATGGAAACCTAGAATATCACATAAAGTTTTTGGAATCGTGGAAACACTAGCACCCAAATCACACAAAGCAAAACACTCATGATCTTTAATTCTAATCTTTATAGTAGGTTCCCACTCATCATTAAGTTTTCTAGGTATAGAAACTTCCAAATTAAGTTTTTCATCATAAGATTGCATCAAGGCATCAACAATATGTTTGGTAAAAGCTTTGTTTTGACTATAAGCATGAGGAGAATTAACAACGTTCCTAGCCAAATCATCAACTTTGAGCAATTTTTCTTCAAGCAAAGCATTAAAATTCTTTTGAGAAATGATAAATTCTTTCACACTATTCTCAAAATCAGAGGGCATCTTATTACAATTACCATAAGAATTATTGTAGGAATTTCCATAATTATTAGAGGAATTACTAGGGAACGGTCTAGAATTAAAGTTTCCTCTATAAGCATTGTTTCCAAAACTATTCGTACCAACAAAATTGACATCCATATATTCATTATTATTCTCAATCAAAGTAGACAAAGGCATATCATTGGGATCAAGAGGAGTATTTTTAGTAGCAAACAACTTCATAAGTTCATCCATCTTTCCACTCAAAACATTGATTTCTTCTATAGCATGCACATTTTTTACTAGAAGATCTTTCGGTGTGCCATTGAGAATAATTAGCCATAATATTATCAAGATGTTTTGTAGCATATCCTAAAGTGATTTCCATAAACGTGCCTCCTGCGGCCGAATCTAGAATATTTCTAGAAGCAGAGTTCAAACCGGCATAAAATTTTTGTATGACCATCCATAAATTCAAACCATGAGTAGGGCAATTGTGAATCATCAATTTCATTCTTTCCCAATATTGGGCAACATGCTCATGATCAAGTTGTTTAAAATTCATAATATCGTTCCTAAGAGTGATAATCTTAGCGGGAGGAAAATACTTAGAGATAAAAGCATCTTTGCTCTTGTTCCAAGAATCAATACTATTTTTAGGCAAAGACAAAAACCAAACGTTAGCACGATCTCTAAGTGAAAACGGAAATAACTTCAATTTAACAATATCATTATCTGTATCTTTCTTCTTTTGCATATCACACAAATCAACAAAGTTGTTTAGATGAGTAGCGGCATCTTCACTAGGAAGGCCGGCGAATTGATCTTTCATAAAAAGATTCAGCCAAGCAGTATTGATTTCACAAGACTCAACATCATTAAGAGGAGCAATCGGAGTACTAAGGAAATCATTATTATTGGTATTGGAGAAATCACACAATTTGGTATTATCTTGCGCCATGGCAACAAGTAATCCAACACACAAGCAAACAGAAACAGGCAAGCGAAAGAGAGGAGAAGATTGGGAAAGAGAGGGAAAATAAAATGGCAAGGGTGAAGTGGGAGAGAGGAAAACAAGAGGCAAATGGAAAATAATGTAAATGCGAGGGAGATGAGTTTGTGATGGGTACTTGGTATGTCTTGACTTGAGCGAAGACCTCCCAGGCAACGGCGCCATAAATCCTTCTTGCTATGTCTTGAGCTTGTGTTGGTTTTCCTTGAAGAGGAAATTGTGATGCATCAAAGTAGCGTAAGTATTTCCCTCAGTTTTTTGAGAACCAAGGTATCAATCTTGTAGGAGGCTCCTCAAAAGTCCCATGCACCTACACAAACAAACAAAGAACTCACAACCAACGCAATAAAGGGGTTGCCAATACCTTCATGACCACTTGCGAAAGTGAGATCTGATAGAGATAGTATGATAAGATAAATATATTTTTGGTATTTTATAATATAGATGCAAAAAGTAAAGATGCAAATAAAAGTAGATTGAAAGCTTATATGATAAAAGATAGACCCGGGGGCCATAGGTTTCACTAGTGGCTTCTCTCAAGATAGAAAGTATTACGGTGGGTGAACAAATTACTGTCGAGCAATTGATAGAAAAGCGAATAATTATGAGATTATCTAGGCATGATCATGTATATAGGCATCACATCTGTGACAAGTAGACCGACTCCTGCCTGCATCTACTACTATTACTCCACACATCGACCGCTATCCAGCATGCATCTAGAGTATTAAGTTCATAAGAACAAAGTAACACATTAAGAAAGATGACATGATGTAGAGGGATAAACTCAAGCAATATGATATAAACCCCATCTTTTTATCCTCGATGGCAACAATACAATACATGCCTTGCAACCCCTGCTGTCACTGGGTAAGGACACCGCAAGATTGAAACCAAAGCTAAGCACTTCTCCCATGGCAAGAAAGATCAATCTAGTAGGCCAAACCAAACTGATAATTCGAAGAGACTTGCAAAGATAACTCAATCATACATAAAAGAATTCAGAGAAGATTCAAATATTTCTTATAGATAAACTTGATCATAAACCCACAATTCATCGGATCTTGACAAACACACCGCAAAAAGAGTTTACATCGAATAATCCAGGCGGACTGCGCCAGGCCTGGTGACTCGTATCACCCGATAGGGGCCTTCCCACTTTGGCGTCAACATGTTTGAATTCTTGGTGGACTGAATACGCCAAATAACAAGGTCGCCTTCCTCAAGGCTTCGGGCGTGAACCTTGCAGCTATGATAGCGGCGCAAGGCTTGCTGATGTGAGCGGCTCGCACATCAGCTCGAAGACGGTCTTCCTCAAGGAGCATTGCATCATCTTGGCGCAACTGCTCTTGCTCAAGTTCATCATAAGCGAGCACTCAAGGTGACCCGTATATGATTTCTGTGGGGAGAACTACTTCTGCCCTTATACCAAGGCAAAGGGTGTCTGGCCAGTGGCTCGATTTGGTGTCGTTCTGATTGACCAAAGAACTGTTGGCAATTCATCAATCTAGCGACTTCCACACTTGCGCAGCCTGTCAAAAGTTCTCATTTTGAGGCCTCGCAACACTTCAGCATTTGCCCTTTCTGCTTGGCCATTGCTTCTTGGATGAGCAACAGAAGCAAAAAAAATTGCTGCCAAGGTCTTGGATATACTGCATGAAGGTGTGGCTCGTCAACTATGTGCCGTTGTTAGTGATGACTCTATTTGGCACACCAAAACGGCAAACGACTCCCTTGAAGAACTTGACGGCCGACTGCACTGTCACATTTCTCACTGGCTCCACTTCCGGCCACTTTGTGAACTTGTCAATCACAACGTACAAGTACTCAAAGCCCCCGATGGCACGGGGAAAGGGGCCCAGTATATCAAGCCCCCAGACCAAAAATGGCCAGGAGAGAGGGATTGTTTGAAGGGCTTGAGCTGGTTGATGAAGCTTCTTTGAATGAAACTGGCACGCTTCATACTTGGTTACTAGTGCCATCGCATCCTAGAGGGCAGTGGGCCAGAAGAAACCTTGCCGGAATGCTTTGCCAGCAAGGGCTCTTGACCCTATGTGGGAGCCACATATGCCTCCATGTATCTCTGCCAACAGCTCCAGTCCGTCCTCCCGAGGAATACACTTCAATTTCATGCCGTTCGGCCTCCTTCTATAAAGGACATCATCCACGAACTGGTACATGCTAGACCGACGGGCTACTTTCTCTGCTTCTTCCTGCTCCTCAGGGAGCTCCCCTGTTTGGAGGAAACATACTGTATGATGTGCCCATGCCGGAGCCTGAGGCTCGACGGCAAGGACTAAAGGCATATCTTCTGCTGTGGGGCAGCTATCTCGACGGCAAGAGCTTGGTACTCTGCCGGAGGCTGCTGCTCCCCGGCAAGCTTTTGGTACCCAGCAACTTCCTTACCGGCGGCTCTTGGGAGCTCTACGGGAAAGTATTTGTTGGGGCCCACCTTTCTTCGCTTGTTCTTATCTGATGATGGTTCGACGGATGTCTGAGTTAATTGAAGCACAAAGGTACCTGGTTCCGCAGGTAGCTTGAGGGTAGCACGCTTTGACAAGTCATTGGCAATGCTGTTGTTCGCTCGAGGAACATGCTCTGCCTATAGACCGTCAAAGCGCTCTTCCAACTTCCTCACTTCATCCACGTAAGCCTCCATCAGCGGGCTATGATAATACTTGTTGACTTGCTTGATAACAATTTGTGAATCTCCTTTGACAATAAGCTTCCTAATTCCAAGGTCCGCTACGATCCTGAGACCGGCAAGCATCCCCTCATACTCCGCAGTGTTGTTTGTTGACCTCTCCCGGGGAAAATGCATCTAGACTACGTACTTGAGGCGCTTCCCGGTGGGTGCGACAAGAAGCACGCCGGCACCAGCACCTTGTAACGAGAAAGCCCCATCAAAGTACATAATCCGATGACTACTTGCCTCTTTGCCGGGAAGGGTGGTTTCTTGAACTTCTTCGTCGGGCGTGGATGTCCATTCTGCTATGAACTCTGCCAAAGCCCTACTCTTGATCGTCGAAGTACTTTCAAATCTGAGCCCAAAGCTCGATAGCTCCAATGCCCACTCCACAATCCTCCCAGTTGCATCTGGATTATGCAAGATTCGTTGCAACGGGAGGCAAGTGACGACGGTGATCTCGTGTGCTTGAAAGTAGTGGCGCAGCTTTCTCGAGGCCATAAGAAGGCCAAAAAGCAACTTCTGCCTGCCAGAATACCTTGACCTAGCCCCCTATAAGAGGGAGCTGACAAAGTAGACTGGGTGCTGCACCACCTTCTTCTTCTATGTTACCTTGTTCACTTGCGTAGATTCTATCTTGTCGGAACCGGGCCCTGCCGGGGGTTCTGCCTCGCTGGCATCGGACCCTGCCGGACCTGGTTCCTCATTCGATGGCCTTGTCACTGTCGTTGCCTCTCCCTCATCTTCCCTTTCTGCCACTAGCGCAACACTGACCACTTGATTCGTTGCCGCCAAGTACAGCAGCAACGGCTCTTGAAGTTTGGGCACGACCAGTATTGGCATAGAGGAGAGGTACCTCTTTAAATCTTGCAGCGCTGCCACTGCCTCCGGAGTCCATTTCATTGGTCCCGCCTTTTTCAAAATTTTGAAAAAGGGGAGGGCGCGCTCAGTAGACTTAGAGATAAACCTACTCAGGGCGGCAACGCAGCCGGCAAGCCTACGGACGTCCTTAACTTGCTTGGGCACCTCAATCTGCTCAATGGCTTTGATCTTGTCGAGATTGGCTTTGATTCCGCGTTGAGACACAAAGAACCCAAGAAGTTTGCCGGATGGGACACCGAACACACACTTCTCTGGGTTGAGCTTCCGGTTGATCTTGCGCAAATTTGCAAAGGTTTCTTCCAGGTCCTGCACGAGTGTGGCCTTGTCTTTGGTTTTGACTACTATGTCATCCATGTAAGCCTCCATATTTTTATGGATCTGGGGCTCAAAACCAATCTGGACTGCTCGGGCAAACGTCGAACCAGCGCTCTTCAACCCGAAAGGCATTCGTACGAAACAGTACGTACCACATGGGGTGATGAACGCGGTCTTTTCTTCATCTTCCTTCGTCATGAAGATCTGATGATATCCCGAGTAAGCGTCAAGGAACGACAGCAGGTCGCACCCAGTAGTGGAGTCCACTATCTGGTCGATACATGGTAATGGGAAGGGATCCTTTGGACAGGCTTTATTGATATCAGTATAGTCGGTACATAGCCTCCACTTCCCATTCGCCTTACGTACTACGACCGGATTGGCCAACCACGTCGGGTGGAGTACTCCCTTGACCAAGCTTGCCGCCTCCAACTTCCTGATCTCCTCGACGATGAACTCTTGTCATTCCAAAGCTTGCTTTCTGGCTTTCTGCTTCCCGGGCCGTGCATGGGGGCAGACAACAGGATGGTGCTCAATCACCTCCCTGGGAACGCCGGGGATGTTGGATGCTTACCATGCAAACACGTCGACATTCGCCTGCAGGAAGGCGACGAGCTCGCTTTCCTATTTGCTATCAAGGGTGGAGCTTATGATAAAAGCTCCGCTCGTGCCATCCTCCTTGACGGACACCTTCTTGGTTTTTGGCGGGGCTGCCTTAGACTTCTTGCTCTTGCCGTAGAGCTCTATGACACGTCCTCAGTGGGAACACAACACTCCGAGGAGGCGCATTTGACGGAGTGAGTGCAGGAACCCTTGCCGGAGCTAGGAGCCTTGCCGGCGGCAGTGGCCTTGTTGATCCTCTTCTCGGCAGCGGGAACAGGTGCCTTGGCGGCAGACGCTGCAACCGCCTCCCGACAGAGCTGATCGGCACAAATGAGCGCGTCCTTCTTATCACAGCTGACAGTGATGTTGCTCATCGGGCTAGGCATCTTCAGCTTTTTATATGCGTAGTGCGATGCCGCCATTAACTTGGCCAGTGCCGGGCGGCCAAGGATCCCGTTGTATGGCAACAGGATCTCGGCAACATCAAAAATGATTCTCTCTGTCCTATAGTTGAGGTCGCCACCAAACATAACTGGTAGCGTAACCTTTCCCTTGGGATGGCTTCTCCCCGAATTGATCCCTTGGAATGTACCCGTTTCCTCAAGATCTTCATCAGGGATCTACAGCCTCTTGATCACGTTAGGCGAGATCAAGTTCAGGCCGTCCCCACCGTCAACTAACATCTTCGTCACCTTGAGGTTGCGTATTGTTGGTGATAACAACAACGGCAAACACCCAACCGCAGTCGTGCAATCAGGGTGATCCTCGGCGTCGAAAATGATAGGCGTGTGGGACCACCTTAGCGGCTTCTGGGCGTCAACCATTGGTTCCGTTGCATTAATCTCACGTGCCCACTGTTTCAGTTGACGGTGGGAAGAATACAACGAGGCACCTCCGTCAACACACATGACTTCTGTTGCCTTCTGAAACTCATGCTCGGTGGATTCATCATCATCATCGTGATCGTCATCCTCCTCTTTCTTGTCACGGCCTCGAGCAGGCCTCTCTTGTTGCCTTTCCTTGTCGCCGCGTCATCCTCGGCCGCCGCGCTTTTTGCCGGATCCTTCTGCGCCTGCTTGGCCCTTCTCCTTGTCTCGTCTCTCGTACTGAGCCCTTTGCTTCTCCATCAGCAACTCCACTTGGCGGTAGTTCTGGAGGTCGTGGGCCTTGGTACGGTGAATCTTGCAGTACTGCTTGTCGGAGCCCCCTGACTTGCCGGCAGCCGCCAAGGCCCGGCAGGCATTGCACCCGACAATCTCCTTGCCGGGGTCATCAACCTTGGCCTTCTTGGCATTGTCGTGGTCGCCGGATTCCTCTACGGCAAGCACGGTCTTGCCCTTGCACTTCCTGTTACACCGTCGGCCCTTCTTCGCTGGGCAGCGTCTTCATCTTCTGAGTCACTTCCCACATCGGCATCCTCGTCGGGGTACTTCCTTCCTTCCTCAACTTGGGCACATCTATGGCCAGAACATACAATTCGGCAACATCTGCAACCTTGTTCATCGCCAGCTCTTCATGCATCTTACAATTGCGCATGTTCTGATGGAACACGCTGATGACAGCAACGTGATGAACATCGGGGATGCTGTACTGCACACGGATGAATCTCTGTATGTACTTGCGCAAGCATTCGCCATCCCTTTGAGGGATCACATGCAAATCACTTGCCTGGCCAGGAGCTACGAGGTCGCCCGTGAAGGCACCAACAAACTCGTGGCACAGGTCGGACCAAGAGGATATGGAGTCTATTGGTAAATGCATCAACCATGACCTGACGTTGGGCTTGAGTGCCAACGGGAAATAGTTGGCGATTACCTTGTTGTCTCGTGCTCCGGCAGCTTGCATCGCAATGGTGTAAACGCTTAGGAACTCAGACTGGTGGGTCTTGCTGTCGTACTTCCTCGGGACCTCCGGTTTGAACACATGATTTTTGGGCCACTGGAACTGCTGCAACTCATGGGTGAACGCTAGACAGGTTATTGCATAGGGCAAGTCGCCAACGTCCCCCGGTGCAGGCTTGTACGCAGTAGGCCCAGCACGCCTATCAGATTGGTGACGTGCATCTCGTCGCTGCTCGATAGTGGTCCGGGCGTCTTCCTTGAGGCGCTCTCGAAGAACTTGACTTTGGTCACGACGCGTCCGTGGGTCTGATGACGCCGTGGACACGTTATCACAGGTGTCAACCCGATGGGCCGGCTGTGGTGGAGGGGAGTGCACCATGGTTGCGGCGCCTCCAACCCTTCCATTGTCCATACACGCCGGCTCGTCAGTCCGGCGCCGTGAGGCACTTGCTTCCCGGTGTCCATCCTGTTGGCATGGCCAATAAGGCTTTGGATGGCAGCCCTCCACCCTTCTTGCTTCTCCAAGGCAGGAGGAAAGTCAAGGAGTAGCTGCGCTCGCGACAGTGCTTCTGCTCGCGTTTGTGGCAGCGACAAGCGTGAGGAATGGGAGTAACTCGGACTTCTAACTATGTTAGAATGAGTCCCACCACGATACCGCGGTCGCGCACCCTTTTCGCCAACATCATGGCGTGCATGTCGGCCTTGTGCGTCTTGAGAGTGACACGGAGGGCTTTTGCCGTGGTGATGCCCGAGGTCCTCAACATAGCGGCGCTGTTCGTCGCACACGAGCTGAGAGGACCGCGACACGTGCATTGGTGGGGTCGCCTTCCTACCCTTGGAGGTCCCCATGCCACCCGCAGGTAGCGTAGCTCCATCCTTGGGTGCAGCAGCGTGCGGACCGCCATCGCCGCTGCGGAGGATGCCGCTCGCCTAGCTTCTCGTATTTGGATTATTTGGACGATCTCGATCTCCTCCACCACTGGCACCCGCCACAGCGCCCGTCCGCGCGGGCACGGGCGGAGCGGCTTCGGACGGGCCAATCGCTGTGATTGTCTTTTTCTTTGGCGCCATGGTGATGAAGAGACTACTGTCCTAACTAACAGACCAGATTCTTACAACTAATGCCCCCTACCTGGCATGCCAAAGATGTCGGGGAACACGAAAACCTATGGGGTCACAAGGATCCCTTCTACACCCCCCGAGGGATTAGCTGCACAAAGAGTAGGTCGAGCCGTTAGCACACAGGGGTTTTACCCAGGTTCGGGCCGCAAAGATGCGTAATACCCTAGTCCTGCTTGTCTGGATATATGTGTTCTTGAGCTTTTGAACTAGCTACGATGCGAGCATAGTCCAAAAGTCTGAATCCTCTCTCTGTATGCCTTGGGCCTCCTTTTATACGTAAAGGGGCTGCCACAGTGGCACACAGAAGGTGGCAAGCTACAGTGTATGAGCTTATCGCTTGGCACCATAGGATAAATGCATTTAATGCATTGCCTATGTGCCCTCTCGCTTTATCAGAGAGGGCAACATAAGCCATCCCATCCGTCGCCGCTCCTCCTTGCTACGACACGCATCCAGGCCGACGAGGCATGCGGTGGCATGCTGGCTAACTAGCTGTTGTGTTGGCGCGATGGGAAGGCCTCCACGAAGATATGCATGCCGCCACGCATGCGTCTGCTTAGTTGGCACGCCGATCATCGCAGTGGAGTGGCGGTGAGGTGGCGAACCCTTGGCGGGCGCGGGTCTGGCCGCGGCCTAGTGATCATCCCTGACAAGGCTTGCCGGGGGCCTTGGAGTCGTCCCCGGCAAGGGTCTTGCCGGGGGTCTTCGTCTTCTGGTCCCACGTGGGCCCATGGGCTGTCAATCTTTATGAGGATCTACATGCTACCAAGCATGCGTTCTCAGATTTTGGTCTTAACGTTGGTGATGGTGTCAGAGCTCTCAGCCCAAGGGTGATGGGCTTGTTGGTGTTGTGCAGGTCACCCCGGCAAGGGTGTTGCCGGGGGTGGTCCAGCTCGCCCTCTGCTCCTTGTGCTTCGAGTATCTGTCTTGGTAGTCTTCGGGTTTTGTCTTCCTCTGCCTCGCCAAGCCCTGCCGTTGGTGTGGCTGCGACTGCCCGTGCACCAGTAAGGGGTACAGAAGTACCCATACTTTTGTACACCGACACTGGTAGCTCCACTTGACCACAGTTCTAGCTTCTGCAGATGATGAGTCGTCGCTTCATAGCTCCACCGGGCCGGGGTTGCAACTTCGCCAGACCATGGTTCTAGCTCTACCAAACCACTGTTGCACCATCCAGCTAGCAGGGGCGTAGCCTCACAGCTCCACCGGACCACGGCTCCAGCTCCGCCGAGTAGTGCCTCCAACTTTTTTTGGTCGCGGTTGTAGCACCCGACCCCTCGTCGGCTTGTAGGTGCCTCACAGCTTGCCAGACCACAGTTCCAGCTTTCCCTGGCCATGGTTGCAGCTCCATCAAACTGCGGTTGCAACACTGTCGTGCCCATCCCTGTCGACAGCCACATCGC
Organism: Triticum aestivum; assembly: GCF_018294505.1. Taxonomy (NCBI): domain Eukaryota; kingdom Viridiplantae; phylum Streptophyta; class Magnoliopsida; order Poales; family Poaceae; genus Triticum; species Triticum aestivum. The sequence continues at coordinate 449,821,335 of NC_057804.1, forward strand.
TTGCGGTCATCAGTCGCACATCGCTAGCGCTCGCCATGGGTCATCATCCAATGCCCTTCACTACAAAAAAAATACACTTCCGTGATGATACGTGTTTGTCCCAGTAGGTTGCGTTTTTGTCATGCATATACATCCATAACGATTTTATGACAGAATCAAGATAGTCATACCTGTGATGTCGTAAAAGTGTTCCATGACATTACCAAAATTATCATCACAGAAGTGTCCACTTCCATGACGATAAATTGCGCGTCACAGAAGTGCTTTTGTCAAGGGCGACCGACACGTGGCATCCACCATAACGGAACACCGTTAAGCTATCGGGTCGGGTTTGGATCCAATAACCCGTTAACAGCCCCGACCAATGGGAAATTTCCACGTGTAAAATTCTTATTGGCCGTACGAAACACATGTCAGCTCGTTAGTGGGTCAGATAGGTGCCTATGATATGTCGACACGTGCCAAGGCCCACCACTGGCCCATTTAGCTTACAAAGCCGGCCCGTTTGACTTGGTCAAAAGTTAACGGGATGGCCCATGAAAAGCCTGTTAACGGTCTCTTCGCAAATAGCACATTTTACGGCCCATTAACTCACGGCCCATTAGGCCCTAAAGGAAATCGGCCCAACAACGTCATGTGGGCCGTCGAATATAACACCAGCCCATTTCACTTTCGGCCCATGTATGGCCCACGACGTCTTTCGGCCCATATGAGGCCTTCGTATCTTTCGGCCCTTTACAGGCCCACGGTGACTCTAGCCCATAATGAATAGTAATTTTCTTTGTACCTGTTAATGGCCTGTGATTTACATGGGCTGTTTACAACCTGTGTTAGCTTTTGGCCTATTGATGGCCCATACGTTCTTGGGCTCCTTTTCGGCCCTCGATTACTTCCGGCCCGTTACTAGCCTATTCCCCTAATGGGCCAAATTCGTCCCATGGCAAGAGTCGGCCCATTACTGGCTTGTTCCCCTAATGGGCCAAATTCGGCCCATGGCAAGAGTCGGCCCGTTACCCTAATGGGCCAAATTCAGCCCATGGCAAGAGTCGACCCATTTCTGGCTTGTTAACCCGTTGCACCGTTTCCAGCCCGTCCTATATTCTGGCCCATTAACGACCCGTTATGCCTGTGACAGAATTAAGCCTTTGTTGTCTTACGGCCTGTTAACGGCCGGTTACCGTGCTGGGCTGATACCAATTACACCCGATTACGGCCCATGTAGACCCATTTATCCGATGGCCCGAGGCCCACCGATTATAGGCCCATTTATCGACGGCCCAAGGCCCACCAATTACAGGCCCATTTATCGACGGCCCATAGGAGACCCATGGATCCTATGGCCCGTATATGGCCCATGGTAGTTGTGGCCACTAGCAAACCAGGGAAAAAGAAGACTAGGAAATAAATAAGGCCGAAACTAACGCTAGGCTATTAAGGCGATTACACAGATTACATCCACTCGGCATCAAAGATCGCCACCAGTGCAAATATAGGGAACACCCTACACTATACAAAAATGGCTTGCTGTTTTCTTCAGCCGGTGGCTGCATGTTAAGAATAAATTTTGTATCGCACCAAAAAAAATTACAACTATATAACAAAAGGAAGGTTGGCATAAAACTTAACAGTCTAGTAGATAAATGTTGTCGGTGTTCTGGGAACGTGGGTCCCCAGACTTGCCTGCCTGCGGCCTGCGGTGTGGCTCAAGTGGAGGCCCAGTATGGCCCATCTTCATCAGCACAAGACTCAAGACCCTCGCGAGGGGTCAAGCCTCACGGGGCGGATGACACAAGGCTTCCTCAGGAACGGCCTCGCCAGGCAGGCTCGCGAGGAGGCGGAGAGATCAAGGCAAGGTACCTCGCGAGGTGCTCGTGATGCAAGCCATGACGATCGAGACCAGGCGGGCGCTGGCCTACGGAGTGTCCTTGTTTCCTCTTTGGTGCAAAGGGGGCAAGCACAGGCGTGGAGTACCGAGGCGTCAGGCAAAGGTTGCCATTTCAGTGCAACGAGACCAAGACCAGCAGAGCAACAGGATGGAGGTCACCGTGGAGCCCAAGACGGCGTCATCACGAGTGCCTTTGGCAGCCGAAGACCAACTTTAGTCAGGATAACGTGTACTAGATGTTCCTCTTTGAAATGGCCATTATTGGCGCCCTTCCCGCTCAATATTTGGGAAGAGGACCAGGGCCTTTATAAATAGGGCTAGCCACCACAGTAGAGAGGGATCCAGTTTCATGGACTGATCGAGAGCTCATTAGAGAGAGAGAGGCGATCGAACTCACCCAAGCAGTTCATCGCACCAGCTCAAGAACACCTCTCGCGAGGCTGTTCTCCCCTTGTACTGTTCATCATCAGCCCCTGAGGCAATCCACCACACCACACACTGGAGTAGGATATTACACCACAACTGTGGCCTGAACCAGTATAAATCTTGTGTTCCTCGTGTTGTTCATCATTTTTAGCTTAGATCTCACGAGACGATCGGACGTAGGTCGGTAGGGGAGAGATCTTTGTGTGCACCCCAGAGTTCGAACCTTAAGGGTCTGTCGGAACCCAACATCCGACATTTGGCGCGCCAGGTAGGGGCTGCGCCAGAATCTTTCCTCCGTTGTTCGTGTTCGATCTTCCGCCATGTCCATGGCTGACACTCGCCAGGCTCGCGCTGAGCGTCGGGTTGCTCTCGCCGCCCTCGTCGCCCAGACGGTTCCCGTGGGTGGGTGTCCCTGTCGTTCCCCGTCGCTTGCCGCCAACGCTGCCACCGGCCCGGCAGGAACGAGCAGCAGGCCTCGTCTCTGCACCCTTCGTTGCGGCGGGAAGGCAGCACCGCCACCCCGTCGCTGACTCCAGCTGGTTCGTCGTCCCACGCCCATTGCACCCCCACGGACGCGCACGCCGCATTGCTCCTAGTGCGTGAGCTCCTGCACTATCGTCCCGTCGACGACCTCTACGAGGAGTGGCTTGCTCGCATCACCGAGCTCATCAGTGCCGCAGGGGGCTCTCCTGCGTCGTCCCTCCCGCTGCCTCGTCCTCCGTCCTGTGCAGGAGGCGCAGATCAGGAGGTGCCTCCGCCACCTCCTCCCCAAGACGGCGCCCTGGCTCCAAGGCGCGCGGCCCCAGGACGAGATCCACCTCGTCCAGCGCCCGTGCGACAAGAAAGGAGCTGCCAAGAAATCCCTCGTCCCCAAGAAGACGCATGCATGCTCCCGACACCGGTGCGCCACGACCGCATCCCTACGCCAGCACGTCAAGACCCTGCGCTGCTCCAGGCAGCGGCGCGTGGGAATCCCCATGAGCAAGCCCTGTATCAGCAGAGAGCTCCGGTGGTTACCGCAGGCTGCAGCGCCTTCACGTCAAGACCCCGCGCTGCTGCGGTGGTTACCGCAGGCTGTTGCGGTAACGTCAAGATGAAGGAGGAGCTGGCGATCCATGAAGACCTGTGTACGTCTCTGGAGCTATTCAACCTGGCGACCAAGTGCGCAAGGGCTGAGGAAGGGCGCCTCTCCCTTCTCGAGCTCCCAGCAGCAGACCCAGAAGAGAAGAAAGCCAAGACCAATGATGTGAAGCGCAAGGGAGTAGCTGTGCTCGCAGCAGAGCCGGACACAAAGCGCGGCAGGGACCAACCAGAGTCGTCCAAGGGCAGCCGGTAGTGTGTGGACCACGATCTCCACACCCACAACACCAACGAATGCCAAGAACTCAGGGTCGTGTGAGAAGGCCGTGTCGGTCGACGCCCCGAGCGCAACGATCGGGACTATGGCCGAGGCAGAGCAAGAGGTGGAGGACGATGGGACGACCGTGGCCCTCGCCAAGGGTGGCGTGACCGGCCTCGTGAGGACCGCTGGGAGGACCAGCCTTGCGAAGGAGCTTGGTGAGATCGGCCTCGTGAGGATCGCCCGCAAGGCAACGCAGGACTCCCTCCTCTGCCGCCACCACCAAGAAGGAATGAAGACCAACATCAGGACGAGGGGGCTGGGGGCTTCCAGGAGCCTCGTGCAATCGCTTGCATCTTGGGCGGCGCCCAGGCCCCAGCCTCTCAGTGCATCTTCAATCAGTTTGCTCGTGAGGTGAATGCAGTCCTCCCTAAGCTTGAGGCCACGCGCCCTCTCAGATGGTCAGCGTGCGCCATCACATTCAGCTCAGTGGATCAGCCCAAGTGCGCGGCAACGGCCGGTGTCCTCCCAATGCTCTATTCCCCAGTCATCAGCAACGTGCAAGTTACCAGTACCCTCATCGACGGCAGGGCAGGGCTCAACATCCTATCCGTCAAGATGTTCAACAATATCCAAGTGCCATATGATCAGCTTCAGCCAACCAAGCCTTTCTCAGGAGTCACTGATGGTTCCACTGTCCCGATAGGGCAAGTCCGCCTTCCTGTCACCTTTGGACAGCACAACAACTACTGCACCGAGCTCACTGACTTCGACATCACCCACATTCGTCTGCCATACAATGCCATCCTCGGGTATCCAGCCCTAGCTAAGTTCATGGCAGTGACTCGCCATGGCTGCAACATCCTCAAGATGCTAGGAAGTGGTGGGGTCATCACGGTCCCCTGTGAAGAGAAGAATGTGGTGTGCTCCCTCGAGCGCGCCTTCCAAGCCGCATCAATCGAGGGCCAAGACAGCAAGAGTGGAAATCCTCCTGAAGCAGCCCCCAAGAAGAAGAAGACATCACCTGGTTCAAGGCCTTAGGAGGAAGGCTCCTCCGGAGGCGTCACATCCAGACATGCGCCCATCCAAGGGGCGCCACCCTCCATCGCATAGGAAGGCGCGCCCGGCACCCTCCTCGGGCAAGGCTCGGGGGCTCTCTCCTGGGGAGCCACCGACTTTGCAAAGATCAAGAGGGAGGCGCTTGGGCACCACTTGGGGGCGTGCTTCTCGGCACGTTTCCTTCAGGAAGACGTAAGGAAAGGAGGGACCAACCCTTAGGAGTTCATCGCCAAGGTCGCTCAAGAATTACAGGAATCAAGGGTCATGCGCGGCAACCGCCGCCTGCCCGGCGTAGCTCCCCATCCAGGCGAGGATGGCGGGCTGCGCGTCTGCACCGACTACCCAGGGATCAATCGAGTCGCGTCTCAGCAGCGCTTCTGGCCTTCGCGCGTGGGGCGTTGCGCGGTGTTGGGGAACATAGTAATTTCAAAAAATTTCCTACGCACACGCAAGGTCATGGTGATGCATAGCAACGAGAGGGAAGAGTGTTGTCCACGTACCCTCGTAGACCGAAAGCGGAAGCGTTAGAACAACACGGTTGATGTAGTCGTACGTCTTCATGGCCCGACCGATCAAGCACCGAAACTACGGCACCTCCGAGTTCTAGCACACGTTCAGCTTGTTGACGTCCCTCGAACTCCGATCCAGCCGAGTGTCGAGGGAGAGTTCCGTCAGCACGACGGCGTGGTGACGATCTTGATGTTCTACCGTCGTAGGGCTTCTCCTAAGCAATGCTACAATATTATCGAGGAGGACTATGGTGGATGGGGGCACCGCACACGGCTAAGAGATCAAGAGATCAATTGTTGTGTCTATGGGGTGCCCCCCTCCTCCGTATATAAAGGGGGGAGGAGGAGAGGGCCGGCCAAGGGGAGGAGGCGCGCCCAAGGGGGGCAATCCTACTCCAAGTAGGATTCCCCCCCCCCCCTCTTTCCTAGTCCAAGTAGGAGAGGGGAAGGAAGGGAAGGAGAAGGAGAAGGAAGGAGAGGGAGGAAAAGGAGGAAAGGGGGGCCGGCCCCCTAGTCCAAGTCGGTTTGGGATAGGGGGAGCACGCGCCCTTGTCTCCTCTCTTCCACCACTTGGCCCATGAGGCCCATTGCTTCTTCCTCGTATTCCCGTAACTCCCCGATACCCCCGAAAATAACCGAATCACTCGGAACCTTTCCGATGTCCGAATATAGTCGTCCAATATATCGATCTTTATGTCTTGACCATTTCGAGACTCCTCGTCATGTCCCCGATCTCATTCGGGACTCCAAATTCCTTTGGTACATCAAAACACATAAACTCCTAATATAACTGTCAACGAAACCTTAAGCGTGCGGACCCTACGGGTTCGAGAATTATGTAGACATGACCGAGACATGTTTCCGGTCAATAACCAATAGCGGAACCTGGATGCTCATATTGGCTCCTACATATTCTACGAAGATCTTTATCGGTCAAACCGCATAACAACATACGTTGTTCCTCTTGTCATCGGTATGTTACTTGCCCGAGATTCGATTGTCGGTATCTCAATACCTAGTTCAATCTCGTTACCGGCAAGTCTCTTTACTCGTTATGTAATGCATCATCCCGCAACTAACTCATTAGTCACATTGCTTGCAAGGCTTATAGTGATGTGCATTACCGAGAGGGCCCAAAGATACCTCTCCGACAATCGGAGTGACAAATTCTAATCTCGAAATACGCCAACTCAACATGTACCTTAGGAGACACCTGTGACTAATAGGTCTGGTACAATAGGTCTGGTACACAGCATAGCATACTTTATAGAACCTATGAATGAGGCATAGGGAATGACTTTCATTCTCTTTTCTATTTTCTGCCGTGGTCAGGATTTGAGTCTTACTCAATTTCACACCTTTGCAACACAGGCAAGAACTCTTTCTTTGACTATTCCATTTTGAACTACTTCAAAATCTTGACAAGGTATGTACCTATTGAAAAACTTATCAAGCATCTTGATCTATCTCTATAGATCTTGATGCTCAATGTGTAAGCAGCTTCACCGAGGTCTTTCTTTGAAAAACTCTTATTCAATTATCCCTTTATGCTATCCAGAAATTCTATACCATTTCCCATCAACAATATGTCATCTACATATAGTTTTAGAAAATGCTACAGAGCTCCCACTCACTTTATTGTAAATACAGGCTTCTCCAAAAGTCTGTATAAAACCATATGCTTTGATCAACTCATCAAAGCGTATATTCCAACTCCGAGATGCTTGCACCAGTCCATAGATGGATCGCTGGAGCCTGCACATTTTGTTAGCACCATTTAGGATTGACAAAACCTTCTGGTTGCATCATATACAACTCTTCTTTAATCAATCCATTAAGGAATGCAGTTTTGATATCCATTTGCTAGATTTCATAAAATGTGGCAATTGCTAACATGATTCGGACAGACTTCAGCATCGATACGAGTGAGAGAATCTCATCGTATTCAACAACTTGAACTTTGTCAAAAAACTTTTGCAACAAGTCAAGCTTTGTAGATAGTAACACTACTATCAGCGTCTGTCTTCCTCTTGAAGATCCATTTATTTTCTATGGCTTGCCGATCATCGGGCAAGTCCACCAAAGTCCATACTTTGTTCTCATATATGGATCCTATCTCAGATATCATGGCCTTCAAGCCATTTCACGGAATCTGGGCTCATCATCGCTTCCTCATAGTTCGTAGGTTCGCCATGGTCAAGTAACATGACCTCAAGAATAGGATTACCGTACCACTCTGGTGCGGACCATACTCTGGAAGACCTACGAGGTTCTGTAGTAACTTGATCCGAAGTTTCATGATCATCATCATTAACTTCCTCACTAATTGGTATAGGCATCACTGGAACTGATTTCTGTGATGAACTACTTTCCAATTCGGGAGAAGGTACAATTACCTTATCAATTTCTACTTTCCTCCCATTCACTTCTTTCGAGAGAAACTTCTTCTCTAGAAAAGATCCATTCTTAGCAATGAATATCTTGCCTTCGGATCTGTTATAGAAGGTGTACCCAATAGTTTCCTTTGGGTATTCTATGAAGACGTACTTCTCCGATTTGGGTTCAAGCTTATCAGGTTGAAACTTTTTCACATAAGCATCGCAGCCCCAAACTTAAAAAACGACAACTTTGGTTTCTTGCCAAACCACAGTTCATAAGGCGTCGTCTCAACAGATTTTGATGGTGCCCTATTTAAAGTGAATGCAGCTGTCTTTAATGCATAACCCCAAAATGATAATGGTAAATCAATAAGAGACATCATAGATCGCACCATATCTAATAGTGTGGTTATGATGTTCGGACACACCATTACGTTGTGGTGTTCCAGGTGGCATGAGTTTGTGAAACTATTCCACATTGTTTTAATTGAAGACCAAACTCGTAACTCAATATTCGTCTCCGCGATCAAATCACACAAACTTTATTTTCTTGTTACGATGATTTTCCACTTCACTCTGAAATTCTTTTAACTTTTCAAATATTTCAGACTTATGTTTCATCAAGTAGATATACTCATATCTCCTCAAATCATCTGTGAAGGTCAGAAAATAATGATACCCGCCATGAGCATCAACACTCATTGGACCGCATACATCGGTATGTATTATTTCCAACAAGTCGGTAGCTCATTCCATTGTTTCGAAGAACGAAGTTTTAGTCATCTTGCCCAAAAGGCACGGTTCGCAAGCATTAAATGATTCATAACCAAGTGATTCCGAAAATCCTTCTTTATGGAGTTTCTTCATGCGCTTTATACCGATATGACCCAAACGGCAGTGCCACAAATAAGTTGCACTATCATTATTAACTTTGCATCTTTTGGCATCAATATTATGAATATGTGTATCACTACGATCGAGATCCAACAAACTATTTTCATTGGGTGTATGACCATTGAAGGTTTTATTCATGTAAACAGAACAACAATTATTCTCTGACTTTAAATGAATAACCGTATTGCAATAAATCATATTTATGCTCAACACAAATGCCAAATAACATTTATTTAGGTTTAACACTAATCCCAAAAATTATAGGGAGTGTGTGATGATGATCATATCAATCTTGGAACTACTTCCAACACTCATCGTCACTTCCCCTCAACTAGTCTCTATTTATTATGTATCTCCTGTTCCGAGTTACTAATCTTAGCAACCGAACAAGTATCAAATACTCAGGGGCTACTATAAACACTAGTAAGGCACACATCAATAACCTGTATATCAAATATACCCTTGTTCACTTTGCCATCCTTCTTATTCACCAAATATTTAAGGCATTTCCGTTTCCAGTGACCATTTCCTTTGCAGTGTAAGCACTCAGTTTCAGGCTTTGGTCCAGCTTTGGGCTTCTTTGCGGGAGTGACAACTTGCTTGTCATTCTACTTGAAGTTTCCCTTTCTTTCCCTTTGCCCTTTTCTTGAAACTAGTGGTCTTGTCAATCATCAACACTTGATGCTCTTTCTTGATTTCTACCTTCGCCGATTTCAACATCACGAAGAGCTCGGGAATAGTTTTCGTCATCCTTTGCATATTGTAGTTCATCATGAAGTTCTACTAACTTGGTGATGGTGACTAGAGAACTCTGTCAATCACTATCTTATCTGGAAGATTAACTCCCACATGATTGAAGCGATTGTAGTATCCAGACAATCTAAGCGCATGCTCACTAATTGAGCAATTCTCCTCCATCTTTTAGCTATAGAACTTGTTGGAGACTTCATATGTCTCAACTCGGGTATTTGCTTGAAATATTAACTTCAACTCCTGGAACATCTCATATGGCCCATGACGTTCAAAACGTCTTTGAAGTCTCGATTCTAAGCCGTTAAGCATGGTGCACTAAACTATCAAGTAGTCACCATATTGAGCTAGCCAAACGTTCATAACGTCTGCATCTTCTCCTGCAATAGGTCCGTCACCTAGCGGCACATCAAGGACATAATTCTTTTGTGCAGCAATGAGGATAAACCTCAGATCACGGATCCAATCCGCATCATTGCTACTAACATCTTTCAACACAATTTTCTCTAGGAACATATCAAAATAAACACATGAAAGCAACAACGCGAGCCATTGATCTACAACATAGTTTGCAAAATACTATCAGGACTAAGTTCATGATAAATTTAAGTTCAATTAATCATATACTAAAGAACTCCCACTTAGACAGACATCTCTCTAGTCATGTAAGTGATCACGTGATCCAAATCAACTAAACCATGTCCGATCATCATGTGAGATGGAGTAGTTTTCAATGGTGAACATCACTATGTTGATCATATCTACTATATGATTCACGTTCGACCTTTTGGTCTCCGTGTTCCGAGGCCATATGTGTATATGCTAGGCTCGTCAAGTTTAACCTGAGTATTCCGTGTGTGCAATTGTTTTGCACCCTTTGTATTTGAACGTAGAGCCTATCACACCCGATCATCACGTGGTGTCTCAGCATGAAGAACTTTCGCAACGGTGCATACTCAGGGAGAACACTTCTTGATAATTAGTGAGAGACCATCTTAAAATGCTACCGTCAATCAAAGCAAGATAAGATGCATAAAGGATAAACATCACATGCAATCAATATAAGTGATATGATATGGCCATCATCATCTTGTGCTTATGATCTCCATCTCCGAAGCACCGTCGTGATCACCATCATCACAGGCGCGACACCTTGATCTCCATCGTAGCATCTTTGTTGTTTCGCCATCTATTGCTTCTACGACTATCGCTACCGCTTAGTGATAAAGTAAAGCAATTACAGGGCGCTTGCATTTCATACAATAAAGCGACAACCATATGGCTCCTGCCAGTTGCCGATAACTCAGTTACAAAACATGATCATCTCATACAATAAAATATAGCATCACGTCTTGACCATATCACATCACAACATGCCCTGCAAAACAAGTTAGACGTCCTCTACTTTGTTGTTGCGAATTTTACGTGGCTGCTATGGGCTGAGCAAGAACCGTTCTTACCTACGCATCAAAACTACAATGATAGTTCGTCAAGTTAGTGCTGTTTTAACCTTCGCAAGGACCGGGCGTAGCCACACTCGGTTCAACTAAAGTTGGAGAAATAGACACCCGCCAGCCACCTGTGTGCAAAGCACGTTGGTAGAACCAGTCTCGCGTAAGCGAACGCGTAATGTCGGTCTGGGACGCTTCATCCAGCAATACCGCCGAACCAAAGTATGACATGCTGGTAAGCAGTATGACTTGTATCGCCCACAACTCACTTGTGTTCTACTCGTGCATATAACATCTATGCATAAAACCAGGCTCGGATGCCACTGTTGGGGAACGTAGTAATTTCAAAAAAAATCCTACGCACACGCAAGATCATGGTGATGCATAGCAACGAGAGGGGAGAGTGTTGTCCACGTACCCACGTAGACCGAAAGCGGAAGCATTAGAACAACGCGGTTGATGTAGTCGTACGTCTTCACGGCCCGACCGATCAAGCACCGAAACTACGACACCTCCGAGTTCTAGCACACGTGCAGATCGATGACGTCCCGTGAACTCCGATCCAGCCGAGTGTCAAGGGAGAGTTCCATTAGCACGACGGCGTGGTGATGATCTTAATATTCTACCGTCGCAGGGCTTCGCCTAAGCACCGCTACAATATTATCGAAGAGGACTATGATGGAGGGGGGCACCGCACACGGCTAAGAGATCAAGAGATCAATTGTTGTGTCAATGGGGTGCCCCCCTCCTCCGTATATAAAGGGGCGGAGGAGGAGAGGGCTGGCCAAGGGGAGGAGGCACGCCCAAGGGGGGCAATCCTACTCCAAGTAGGACCCCCCCCCCCTCTTTCCTAGTCCAAGTAGGAGAGGGGAAGGAAGGGAAGGAGAAGGAGAAGGAAGGAGAGGGAGGAAAAGGAGGAAAGGGGGCCAGCCCCCTAGTCCAATTCGGTTTAGGCTAGGGGGGCGCACGCCCTTGTCTCCTCTCTTCCACCACTTGGCCCATGAGGCCCATTGCTTCTTCCTCGTATTCCCTTAACTCCCAGTACCCCCGAAAATACCCGAATCACTCGGAACATTTCCGATGTCCAAATATAGTCGTCCAATATATCGATCTTTACGTCTCGACCACTTCGAGACTCCTCGTCATGTCCCCGATCTCATCCAGGACTCCGAACTCCTTCGGTACATCAAAACACATAAACTCATAATATAACTATCAACGAAACCTTAAGCGTGCGGACCCTACGGGTTCGAGAATTATGTAGACATGACCGAGACATGTTTCCGGTCAATAACCAATAGCGGAACCTGGCTGCTCATATTGGCTCCTACATATTCTACGAAGATCTTTATCGGTCAAACCGCATAACAACATATGTTGTTCCTTTTGTCATCGATATGTTACTTGCCCGAGATTCGATTGTCGGTATCTTAATACCTAGTTCAATCTCGTTATCATCAAGTCTCTTTACTCGTTATGTAATGCATCATCCCGCAACTAACTCATTCGTCACATTGCTTGCAAGGCTTATAGTGATGTGCATTACCGAGAGGGCCCAGAGATACCTCTCCGACAATCGGAGTGACAAATCCTAATCTCGAAATACGCAAACTCAACATGTACCTTTGGAGACAGCTGTGGAGCTCCTTTATAATCACCCAGTTATTTTGTGATGTTTGGTAGCACACAAAGTGTTCCTCCGGTAAACGGGAGTTGCATAATCTCATAGTTGTAGGAACATGTATAAGTCATGAAGAGAGCAATAGCAACATACTAAACGATCAAGTGCTAAGCTAACGGAATGGGTCATGTCAATCACATCATTCTACTAATGATGTGATCCCGTTAATCAAATGACAACTCATGTCTATGGTTAGTAAACATAATCATCTTTGATTAATGAGCTAGTCTAGTAGAGGCATACTAGTGATAATATGTTTGTCTATGTATTCACACATGTATCATGTCTCCAGTTAATACAATTCTAGCATGAATAATAAACATTTATCATGATATAAGGAAATAAATAATAACTTTATTATTGCCTCTCGGGCATATTTCCTTCACGCGGGTCCGCCACACAGCTACGTTCGCATGCCCTTCGGCTTGCCGAACGCGGCTGCAGCCCACCAGCGCCTGATGAGAAGCATTCTAGAAGCTCAAGGGGTCAAGCATCGCGCACTCTTGTAGGAAGGGGAGATGGACCTCGTCGGGCCGCCCGGACCTCGCGAGCCTTCCTAGGCTCGGAGCCCCGAGGTCTCGCGAGGATTGGCTTCTTCACCTTGCACCGCCAGCTACACCGACCCTCGCACTGCAATGGTATCAGGTGACTTCTTTTAAGTTTCGTTTTAGCTGGGAGCGCCCTCAAGGCTGCATCATTCCCAGGTCACGTGGATCCGTCCCCACGGCATGTATCTGTTTTGCTTTTGTCTTCCGCTTACCTTGTTGGGGGCGCCCCTCGGACTGCATCATCCCCAAGTCACTTGGGCCTGACCCAGTGGCGTTTGATTTCCTCTGCATCTATCTAAGTTGATTTGCTTCTTCATACTTAACCTTCTTGAGATAATCGCCTGCTCGATTGACACCTACCTTTGGAGCCGCTCGCCCTAGAACGGCGCTCGCGCATGTGTCCGTCCCTGCAACATGACAAATCTGAGTGGTCGAGCTCTGCCGCGGCAGCCCCGCAAATGCGCTACCTCCCCAGGCCTTCGGTGCCTCAATCACTCCCTCGGAGAAACCAATGGCTGGTTGGCAACCGTAATGGCAGGCCTTGCTTTCCTCGTGTTGGTGTGCAGGATCCGCTCAAGGAGTAAATGTGGGGAGGCGCATCGTGGGCTCCCTCCCTCTCTCCCGTACGATCCGCTCGCGCATTAAAAGGGGGGCGCCTGAGCATCGCAACTCACGGGCTCTTACTGGCTCTCCAGCCCTCACCCCCTGGCCTTGACCCACGGCATCGCGACCTATCATACTTGCGGCGGCTGAGCTCGCTCGAGGGCCGGGACCTGAGGACGTAGAGCATGAAGGAGAGTGCAAGGAAGAGGGGAGAAGCTCACGAGGACGCGACCCAGCAGCACCCCAGCTGCTGGTGCGTAGGCCCGGCACCTCGCCGAAGAACTACTCCAAGCTCATGAGATAAGTCACGCTTCAGAAAAAAAGCTAAATGAACGCGATGACAAACCTTCACCCAGTGCGGCTCTGTCACGGCGACGTTGCCTTCCTTTCTCGCCCAGCGAAGGCTGCTTGAGCGCTAAAGGGGACCTCCAGAGCATCACGACTCAGGGGTTCTTACTGGACCTCGGGCCGCTCACCTCCTGGCCTTGACCACGGCATAGCGACCTGGCATACCAGCGAGGACTGAAGCCTACCTGGGGACCGGGACCTGTCAGCATAGAGCACCAAGCCCTCATGAGGAAAGAAAGGGGGAGCCAAGCCGGAACAAAACACGCACCTCGCATCAATTCATAATAATGGTATCATATTCACAAAAGATATGGCAGGCGCCTTACATACCCCCCGCGGGGTGTTACTTTGATTCCTCACAGGGAACAAAAGGTGCTAATCCTAGGGAGCATTAACTATGCATGCCTCCGTTGGAGACGCCATCATCAACAGTGGGCCGCCAGGCGCCGGCGCCAACCCCATCCAGATCAGCTGCGTCGACGGCCAGATGCAGCCGCCTTGCTCCGAGCGCAACACGAGCTCGGGGGCTCATAGCTGTCGCCGCTCATCTCCGGGGTCACGTGAAGCTCGGCGGAGTCGCTGGATTCTCCATCTCCTCCGCTGCTGCTTGAGGAACTGCTGGGGAAGCGATAGGCAGGCCTGGCCTTCACCACGTCGATCCCCCGTCCGCTTTCCTTGGGGCAGCACTCCAGCCGGCGTCCTTCCGCGTCGAAGACCTTGAAGAACATTAAGGAGGCGCCATCGTATTCAAGATGAATTACGAGGGCACCCCTGTCCGGCAGACCCGGGCGATCTCGCCCCAGCCTCAGGTCATGTAGACCTTGCCCGGAGTGACGACCGCAACCTCCGCTCCGATAGCAAGGGTGTTGCGCAGCGTGCTGCAGCCAGAGCTCCAGAAATCCACTCGGCGGCATCTCGAAGGCGAAGGAGGGAGGAAGGCGAATCCAAGAACGAGGAGGCATGGCGGCGTGGAGAGCAAGCTCGCGAGAAGAGCTCTCGGCATGGACTCCGAGGGTGACAACGCGTACCGCCGTGACTCGCCGGTGTCGCCTGCGGCGCCGGCGGTGACGCTCGGCGCCTTCTTCTCTCGGGCCATCAATTCGGGCGTACAAGGGTAGAGGAAACCCAGGCGGCGGCCGCTCATACCAGGACCGCGACGACCCCTGCCAAGCGACCACGTTGTGGCGGCCGGGGATAGGTCGCTTCTTCGACGGAAGCAGGTCAGGACCCTCTCGGAGGGCATTTCCCTTCTCTTCCGCAGAAACCCGGCGGTTCGGCGCCATTGGCGTAAGGTGGAGCAAGGGCAAGGAAGAAGAAGAAAGAGAGTAGCAGGAAGGGATGGACTACGGGGGCTCTCGCCCGTCCGTACTTATAGTCCGAAGGAGGCCAACCGTCGGCCACCATGATCTTAGGTAATCATGACCCATTTTTGCATGCAGGGACTTGTCAAGTCGGGCGGTTGCTGAGGTAGCATGGGGAAGCGGAGACACCCACGTCCAATCAACCGCCACGCGGCGCCCAAGGCCGCGGGCTGATGGGGCCCGCGGCGCTCCGCACTTGCCCCTTCGCTTCTCCACTAAGCCAAGTCTGAGCGTGCCTTGGGCCCAGGGGCTACTATCAGCATTCTAGGAACGGGGGTCCCTAGACTTGCCTGCCTACGGCCTGCGGCGTGGCTCAAGTGGAGGCCCAGTACGGCCCATCTTCATCAGCACAAGACTCAAGACCCTCGCGAGGGGCAAAGCCTCGTGGGGCGGACAACACAAGGCTTCCTCAGGAACGGCCTCGCTAGGCAGGCTCGCGAGGAGGCGGAGAGATCAAGGCAGGGTACCTCGCGAGGTGCTCATGACGCAAGCCATGACGATCGAGACTAGGCGGGCACCAGGCGGGCACCGGCCTGCGCAGTGTCCTTGTTTCCTCTTTGGTGCAAAGGGGGCAAGCACAGGCATGGAGTACCGAGGCATCAGGCAAAGGTTGCCATTTCAGTGCAACGAGACCAAGACTAGCAGAGCGGCAGGATGGAGGTCACCGTGGAGCCCAAGACGACGTCATCACCAGTGCCTTTGGCAGCCGAAGACCAACTTTAGTCAGGATAACTTGTACTAGATGTTCCCCTTCGAAATGGCCGTTGTTGGCGCCCTTCCCGCTCAATATTTGGGAAGAGGACCAGGGCCTCTATAAATAGGGCTAGCCACCACAGTAGAGAGGGATCCAGTTTCACGGACTGATCGAGAGCTCATTAGAGAGAGAGGCGATCATACTCACTGAAGCAGTTCATCGCACCAGCTCAAGAACACCTCTCGTGAGGCTCTTCTTCCCTTGTACTGTTCATCAGCAGCCCCTGAGGTAATCCACCAAACCACACACTGGAGTAGGGTATTACACCAGAACGGTGGCCCGAACCAGTATAAATCTTGTGTTCCTCGTGTTGTTCAACGTTTTTAGCTTAGATCTCACGAGACGATCGGACGTAGGTCGGTAGGGGAGAGATCTTCTTGCGCACCCCAGAGTTTGAACCTTAAGGGTCTGCCGGAACCCAACATCCAACAAATGCACCACCAGAAGTTCAGAAGCTTAGTTCATTTGACCTGACTGTTACGTTTTCATGCTGTATTGTGCGATGGAGCACCATAACACTCGCCTTCATTTCCCCTAGGCTCCTGAACAACATAGCAAATGTCTGATAGTCTGGTTTCAAAACCATGCATATCTTGACGACATTGAGCAATGTTTCTCCTTGTTTCACAAAGGGTCCCTGTTAGGGAATGGACTTGTGTCTCGAGCGCAGATACAACATTGCTTTGAGCTTGCATATCTTTATCATGAGGCAGTTTGAATGATATTGCCTTAACAACCAACCTAGTATTACGCAGGAACGTGCTTTTGGCACGGTTAGTGGACAGGTACTGACCCACTGCAGCAAGAGCTGACATTGCGGTTATAGTTGCCTCGCCACCTTTAGAAGGTGGCGGTTCCACCATTTTTTCCATAGCTCGCTGAAAAGTTGAGGTTTTACATTAGTAGTACCAGAACAGAAGATATTAAGGAGGCAGCAAAACCAAAGAAAATAGCTTTGGTCCATATATAGAACTTATTCTGGTGAACCCATGTAAAATATTAGTTGTATTTTATTGCAAAGTACATAATAAAACCAGGTTCCAAACATATGACATCTACCATCGCTAATGTATTGTCTATTTCTTCACATTGTATTGAGGGCTAAGGATAAAGAGATGAAGTTTATAATACGGTAAGCATAGTATGACATCATTCATATCACAAAACAACTGAGAACAGACAAACAGGCAATTGTAATGTTGTGTGGGCAAGTCCAGCACGGAACTAGATTACGGGTCAAGATCAAAGGAACAGCACTCCTCTCTTTTAAACCTTGTAAGGTGCAACGATATGCTAAGACAATTGTGTATAAAATTGAAAAGAGTAATAGACATTGGCTACAAACCATGAAATTCAAGGCACAAGTCAGAGTAAGTAGTAGTTAAAAGGCATGAGGATTAAGGACTTACAACAGCGGCTTTGACTAGTGTAGTCATGCCCTTCTTCTTGCTGGTGTGACAGTCCTTGAAGATTTCCACAGCATTTGGTGCAGGTACTTTTTGGTCCTTGCGAGCTTTCCTCTGCATTTCGAACAAGTCAATATTGATCTGATAATATGGTACAGCGAAAAGAGTGAAACAACAGCTAATCACAAGAGCCTCGCAGTGTGCAATATAGCTACGAGATCCTGTCGTCTATCTGAATTTCACTTTAGTAGGTTGGCCTTGTTCTTTGAACAGTTCACCTACAAGAAGATAGATTTGTGTGACACATGCGTAAATAGGACTTCAACATGTGATCTGATCACATATATATAATGTACCTGATACTTCAGATCAGACCAGTGTTTAACAAGGCCCCTCCAGTCTTCATCCGATATATTTTCAACTGGAGATGTTTGGCAAAGTTCATTGTTAGCCTTGCCTTCAAAGTGAGTTTTCCTCAAGTTATACCGATACTGTCGCAGAGCAGACTTGAAAACATGGGTGCAAGCTTGTCTGGTTGCATCATCTTGGCTATCCAACTTGAACCTCATCTGTTGAAAATTATGGGAGTCTCATTATCAGCAACCTAGAAAGTATGGGACAGAGCAAGACGATATTACTAGTTTCCATACATAACCATACTTACAGATAAATGGTCGAGGAAGGTGTTGAACTGGGTTTCGTTGTCATTCCTGTACTGAATCCATGTTGGGAGGATACGTACATGACACCTAACGGCAACCGCTGCCTCTGATACTAACTTGGCTGACTCTGTAGCATCACGTGGCCTTTTTAAACTTGCCTCAAAACGGATCTCCATTCTTCCTCCTCTAGATTTAGTTAACCTATCGAGCATTATCCCTAATGTTTGTTTCCTCTTGCGCCTAGGTGCTAGTCCAACAATGAACATAGGAAGTGTTAGTGTACATCAAACTATGAGACTACATATAAAGAAGCATGCAACTGTAACTTGACTCCGGCAACTACCTTCTTGCTATTGAAGCTCACAAGGTTCATCTGATATTGCCAACTCATCTTTGTCAAGAGTGCTTGGGAAGTAGTGTCAGGTGGCAAGGGAGCTTGGGAACGTGCTGCTAGCTCAGTTGACGCACGAGTAAGTCGTGCAACTGGTAGTACTATGGTAGGTGTTGCAAGAACTAGGGTTGTCTCTGCTTGTTTGGTGGCAGCTATTTGTTTCTGTTTGGCTTTTTTTGCAACTCGTGTAGCATGGGATGCCGTGTCTGTAGAATTTTCCGCTGGGCTTTGACCTTCTATTGCACCATCAGTACCAGCAGAATCTCCAAGATTCATCCGCTTCTCATTCCCTGCCATTCTGTGTTTCTTCCTCTTTCTCTGTGCCATGTTAAGTCAAGCCGACAAGAAAAACGAATAACAATTTAGTTCTTCGGAACAAATTGATGCGTGATGCAGATGAACTGAACTTTGATGTTAGACAACCACATGATAGGAGGATGTAATATGTATGAAAAACAGGACGGAAGAGATAACCAGAACTATGATGTGTAAATTAAGAAGAAGACATTTCACCAAATTAGAAGCAATGCAATGGAATCTAGACACCATATGAAAGATGCTACAAATATCGCTCTGCCAAGTTAACAGTGTCTCATCATAAATGGCATTTAAACAAATGTGAAGCAGTACAAGAAATAAATCATATGCAAGATGCAAACAACATCACACTACCATGTTAGAGGTCTCTCGTCATTAGTGCCATTGCATATTCACAGCATTGCATATTTACAGCTTATGATGTGTAAACTAAGGAGAAGGCATTTCAACAAATTAGAAGTAATAAAAGCTAGACACCATATGAAAGATGCAACGAATATCACTCTACCAAGTTAAAACTGTCTCGTCATAAGTGCCATTTCAACAAATTAGTAGTACAAGCTAGAAAAGAATGTGAGATGTAACCTATATGACACTCCAAAGTCAAACGTGTCTTATGATAAGTGATTGTTGCAGGTTACACAACAGTAGTAATTTGATGTAAGAACATGGTGTGATAGACAGATATTGTATGTTCTAGAAACAGGAACACGTGTCTTATTCAAGTATAATGTGTAAAGTAAGCAGATGGAATTCAACAAAATTAGAAGCAATACAAGTTAGACATCACACATAACATGCAACCACATATAACAGTGCCAAGTTAGAGGGAGCACCGGTGATGCTGCACTACGGGAGACGTGCTCATCATAAACACAGCTTCGTTGAGTGTCTATGCATGTGTTGTCTTGGAAATCATCTTGGGGGTGTGGAGGAGTAGAAACTGTAGAGGCCCTCCGTTCGGAAGGAGCACCTTTATCCGCTGCCTTGCTAACTTCCTTCCGCTTTATTGATTTTGAATTATCAAGTAAAACCGACAAGAAAAAGCAATAAAATTCTCTCTTCAGAACTCATTCATTAATGATACTGACAATCACTACTTTGATGTAAGGCAAAAACATGATACCAGGATGGAATATGTACGAAAAACAGGACGGCATGGCATGTTCACAATTGTTTGTGTAAACTAAGCAGAAACCATTCCAGCAAATAAGAAGCAATGCAAGCTAGACACCACATGAAAGATGCAACCAATATGACTCTGCCAAGTTAAAAGCGTCCCATCATAAATAGAATTTCAACAAATTAGAAGCAGTGCATGCTATAAATCATATGAAAGATGCAACTAATATCGCACTGCATATACTAAAGGTGTCTCGTCATATTGATTGATGCGGGATACAAAAAAACAATAGTTTTATGTAAGGACATGCTTAATAGACAGATGTACTATGTACTAAATACAGGAAGGCATGTCACATTAACAGGTATAATGTATAAGCTAAGCAGACTAGCACATGCAGTTTAACCAGATTGGAAGAATTACAATCTAGACACCATATGCAACATGCAACCACATATCACGCTGCCAAGTTAGAGCAAGCACCTGCGATGCTAGTGTAGGGGAAATGTTGTAATCAACTACAGAGCTACGTTCACTATCTTCATCTAGCATTTCTGTTTCTTGAGAATCATGTCGGGAGGCTGACACTGCATTCTTTAAATGAGGAGTAGTCCCCTTGCCTGCCTGCCTCGTCATAAGTGATTGATGAGGGATACACAAGAACATTAGTTTGATGTAAGAACATGGTTAATACACAGATGTACTAGTATGTACCAAAAACAGAAAGGCATGTCATATTCAAAGGTATAATGTGTAAGCTAAGCAGATGCAATTTAACCAAATTGGAAGCAATACAAGCTAGACATCCGGCTGGAGTGGTGAGCATGATCATCTAGGACCTGAGAGCCTGGTGGGAGGCGGGCTGCTTCGCCACCATCGCAGCTTTTTAGTTGGCTTCCAAGTGATGCCTATCTTTGCTGGGCTTGTCACTGGCTCGGCCAGTGCCTTGACTAGCCATTTGTCTTCTGGTGCTCACGGGATGGTGGTTCATGTAAAAAAATATCTTTCCTTATCTTACCGACTTCGGCCTTTCGAATACAAGTTAGACACCATATGGAACATGCAACCACATATGACACCGCGAAGTTAAAGCAAGAACCTGGGATGGTGGTTCATTGCGAGCGAGGTCATCAACTCCAGAGCTATGTTTACCGTCTCCATCTGCTGACACTGCACCCTTTATAGCGCTATAACATGGCTTGCCTACCCGCATACGAAGCTGGAGCGACTTCTCTCTTTTCTTTTCTGCTTCTCTCAAGGCAGAGTCTGAAATACCCTTGCATAAAAACACAATAGTGAGAGTATGGGTGAAGTGTGTGCAGAACTAGTGCACTATAAAAGTAGCAGATAGTAGGTGGCTGAAAAATAAATGACAGGAGACATATGATAGCTCTACAACATTGCATGGCAATAAAAATTAGATTCTACTCCGTATGATTTTGTAATATATGAGCACAGGAAATGCAGGTACTCCTCCAGCACACCACCATATGTGTTCATATCTAAGATAACAGTCGACTAAAAATAAATAGGTCAGTCGATTTTTTTAATGAACCGTCCGATCTATAAGGAACGGGCAGATGGCCTTCGTCTACCTCCCGCCAGTCACTGTTGACGATCTTTCTCGAACCGCCAGCGACCACCGGCCCAGACCCCTGCCTCCGCCGCCCCGCCCTCCCATCGACCTCACACCACCGCCGTGCTTGGCAGCGCCCCCAGGCCATCCCTTTAATCCCGGCCGACCTCCAGATCGGGCGCCAGTAGCTCTAGGCCGCACACGCCCCTAAGATAAACACCAAGGCGCTGCTTCCCCGGCGTAATAGGCGTACTAGCGCCTGTTACGCCGGGGAATGCTTCCGTTAATTGGGAATCAACTGGCCAGAAATTGAAATTCAGGGGGGCGACGGACCTCTAGCTAAGGTGAAATAGTATATGAGGAGAAACCTTGTGCTTCGTGAGTTACTAGGAACATCTAGTATCAAGAAGAAGCGGTCAACTAGTGTCTTCTATGGGATGAATACCGTGCAAGCAGAGACGTACGATTTGCACGAATAAGGGAAGAGGAGTACCTTTTTCGGTTGCCGGTGTGATCACCTCCACATGTCGTGCCGATCTTCTTCTTTTTACCGGGGAAACCGATGTTCTGGAGGGTGCAGGCTTGGACGAGCCCATGGCCAAATTGTTGACTGTGTTGCCGTGGCCGTATGTCGGCGGAGGGGAAGCAGATCCGAGGCGGCGAAGGACGGCGTAGCAGGAACAGCTCCGGTGTGGTGGAGGGTGGCGAAGTTGGAGCGGCAGCGGTGAGGCGCAGGACGGCATGGTTGAACTGGCTCGGGTACGGACGGCTCGGCCTCGGCTTCAACTACTAGCCGTGGAGGGCGTTGCGGTTGAGGTTGCGGTGGACGACGACGTCGGGGTATCGGCTCCGGCGTGATGGAGGAGGGCGGCGGTTGATGGGTGGGATGGGGTGGCGGACGGAGGACGCCGGGGTTTCGCGGCTGGTGGAGAGGTAGTTTTGGCGCCCACGGAGTACGAATGGGGAATCGGACGGGTGGGGGGAACCATGTTTCGGTCTGGGACACGCTTGTTTTTGGCTTTTTTGAACAGAAGATGGGACGCACTTGTTTGAAATTTGGGGAAAGTACAAACTTTGCCCCCCTCTTAAATTTCGGACCTACTGCGGGTCGGGGGTAGGATGGTAATCCCAGGTGTCCCAAATAGTGGGCGGGAGCGATTTCGGCCGCGCGCATGTGTGCTTAGGCGGCCATTGTGTATGAATGTTTTTCGGAGGCGGTTGCGTGGCGTCTAGATGAAGCTACAAACCTACCCCGGTTTAGACCTTTGGACGTCGGGCCGGTAGGTTTCACGGGTCGGAGTTATTAGAAAAGTAATTTCCTTGTACTACCAAACATTGGTCTCACGCGGTTTCGGGCGAGTAGAGGCTCTTTTGGCGCTTCGTTCGAAATTTTGAAACACAAGCATTCACGTTTAGAGTACTCTTGAACTATGAGGATTGACCTAAATAGACAACGTTATATTTGACCTTGTATGTTTGAAAACCTCATTAAATTATCCGCTTCTTTTTGAAATTTTGACACTTGAAAATCCTATAACTACGATTATTTTGGAATGGAGGAGCTAAATTTGAATCTATTTTGTACACGACTACATATGCTATTATGTACAAAATCAGAGCAAAGATTGGTGCCCCCATAATTTAGGTATGGTTTACAAATGCCATGATATCAAATTCAAATAATTGAATGGACTTCATGTTGAATTCGATTTTTTTAAACCACCTTAAGTTGAATTCAAATGTATGCTAGTTCATAGGTAGCTATTTATAATGTCCATTGTGTAACTTTCGTATGTATAATGTGCTTTACACACACAACATGAACTATACTCACGTTTATATTCGATTGCTAAAGCGATGCATTGTCTGGAGTTCAAAATACTAACTATGTGGATCAATTGTGTCGAATAATAACATAGACATGCTCAAATTCGATAGAATCTAGATGTCTGATGGATCAATGACCGCTCCTTACGCGAATTGCAAATATCATGATCCCATCCTAATATTTGGATACAATTTATATCTTTAATCAATGTGTAGAGCAGTCTTTTACGTGTAGTTTCACTCTCCATCGGTGGTCTCTCACACATGCTCACACACTCTCTCCCGAGGTGTCTTTCTCGCACACATGCTCTAGATATAACCCTCCCTCCCTCTCGTAACCATTTACAACTGTTTTCACTAACCTTTATCACAAGCACTCTTCCTCTCGCAAACATACACACGCACAATCCTCATCGACCCTTTCTATATACATGGACCTGCCTACGTGTCTCATGTACGCACATTATCTTTATGCCTGTCTCTCACGCATTGTCTCACACCTCTCTTCCTAATCGACGAGTATGATTCTAGCAGAGCATTCTGTAGGATGCCCCTTAAAGTTAGGTTGGATGAATAGTAATATCAGAGATAAAGGGGTTACCTTAGTCCGAGAACCTAGGGTTACAAATCCTAGCCGGCTTTGTCAGTGGACACAGAGTCCTTCACAATTCTGCTATCTTTGTCTTGTACGACTAGTCATCCATGGGTCTTCCTAAATGCGTCACGGGCCGACCAATGTGGCGCAGGACGGAACCGAATGAAGGGCCTCACCTCGACCCACCGGACCTCACGCGGTGACACACCCTCTGCCCCCACGTCTCATTATCTTCTCACACCCACACATACCAACACAAACACCACACACACAGAAAATTTCTCCTGGTGCCTCTATTCCCTCCCCCCTTGCATATACACACTCAAGGGAATGGAATCTCTTGTCGTGACGTCATATTCCTCTCTCTCTCTAGACCACTCTCATTTCTCGTGCTATCTCTCCCACGCCCCCCCCCCCGTCGGCCCCTCTATCCATGCCTCTCTCGAATACGTAATACACACACATACCTCTCTAGGCCCCGCCAAATGCATCAACTACACATTCACACATGTTACATCACGTACCCCATTGATCTAAAAAGCCCTCTCTTCACGTTTATTTCGCATACAACATTCCTTTTGAATAAAGTGTGGCCAAAAAATTATTTTAGAGTTTCTACATATATACAACATTACAAAGTTATATGGAGGAGTACGAACGCTAATTTGCATTGCATGGTGCCCACAATGATATTTATTCCGCACTGTGAATTTGTATATTTTTATACTATATACAAAGTTAGTCATAATAAAGAGAAACGAAGAGCATCTCTCTCTCCATCGCATACCCCCCCCCTGTACGCCCCTTTCACGTATGCACACAAAACTATCTCCAGGTCCTCTAAAAGTAAGCCCCCAGAAAATTCACGCATGTTTCATCTTTCTCTCGCGATATATGCAATGACGATCATTGTATTTGAAGCGAAAGCACGATACGTACATTGGACTTCAGAATCCACTCATTACGGTCACCATTTACGTTTAGTGGTTATTATACAGTCACGGGCTCACCGTACAACTCTGTATTTGCTCATGACATGACTAGTTGACCAGTTAAACGCTCCACGTGGCACCTCTAGTGTTGCATCACATTATCTCACTACCATCGTGCCCACCTGTCGACTTGTATCTACTCTACATCTACACTCTTATAAAATACATAAAATACACTCTTATAAAAAACAGAGTTGGTGATGATGGTGTGCCTGCCATCCTGCAATATAGGCCGTCCGATTTATATCTGACGGATAGGAAAGAAACTATGGCAATTTTGCAAAAAGGTACCCACACACCTCTCCACATTTGCAAATAAGGCCTTCCCTCGTTCATCCTTTTCTCTCACAAGATAAACAAGTCATACAAATGCATCTTGATGTTACGTGCAACGCACGGGCATCTTGCTAGTAAGAATGAAAACAAACGACAAAAAAATATTTGGACGGTGGTTCGAAGTCATGACCGCGGGCACAGTGGACAAGGTGGCCTTGTATTGGTATGCTGAGCCATCTGTTTTAACACACAGGAGCTGGTGTGGTGATTATACACACACGCACGCATGCACACGAACTGCATCCACGCAACACTCACACAAACACATGCACCCACGCACGCATGCAACACTCACACGTACACACGCAGCCACGCACGCATGCAACACTCACACGCACACACGCACACATGCATGCACACACCAGTACACCACACGACCAACACACACTCTCACGCTCAAGTGTCAACCTACACGTGCATGCGCACACATCAGGCCATGACAGACACATACACAACCAGGTGATTCTCGGGCACGGGTTGGAGCCTTGTCGCGCCTGCGTACATTTGTGTTTATCTGACCTTTTCCCTATGCGAACTAATAGGTGGGACCCACAAGGAACGTGGTCAATTTAACTAGTCAACATGGCGCCACGCAGACTATTTGGCCGGTCAACAGAGTGCAATCCGATGCTGAACTGTGAGCAAGTGACCGTATAATCACCGCAAAATGTATATAGTGACCGTAATCAACTTATTCTGAAGTTCGGTGACCGTATTATGCTTTTCTCTCTGTAGGCCCTCCAAAACTACATCTCTACATGTTCTCGGATGTTACATCTAACAACTATGCAATACAGCACTACTACTACACTCTAACACAATAAATCATATGTGTTTTTAGTTTTACTAGATATCATATTGTTACTTATAATTATTCAGTTTGCATACATTAAAATTGCCTTTGAAATGTATGGCTAGTATCATCTACCGCGCGGGAAAAATCCTGCCCTTTCCTGTTTAATCGGGTTTGTATCGGTGGATCGTGCGAAATAGCAAAACTATAGTACTATACAGTACAAGTGACAGTTCACTGGGTCGTCGTGTCGTCTACTCCTTCATCGTAAGAGTGGAGCGCTCGCTTTCATAAATCTTCTAGTCCCTTTTGCCGACATGTGGGACATCAAGGTACCGGGTCCACGTGCCATACCGGAATACAGTGCAGAGCAGCCGGGGTGAAGCACCCCAGTCATGGCGCCAGGGTAGTAATGAGAAACGATGCGTCAAATCACAAAGCTACACCTTTCCCGCAGTTAAGTTGGAGGGACGAAGTAATAATGCTAAAAAAAGAAGTTGGAGGGACGAAGCAACCATCATTTCACTCGTTGCTGAATCCGCTTCTCCCTCATCTTCTTCAACTTAACCACGTGTTGCTTCTGCCGTTGTTCTGCCTCATGTGGGACGCGGATCGGCTTGGTAAAGCACTGACACGTGGGACCGCATGTTAGCAAACCGCCAGGACAACGTCCTCTAAAAATAAGAAGCCTAATCCTAGACTTACAAAGAGCTACGTAGCTGCTACGTATACTTTCCATCTAATCTATATATGCCCCCCCCTGATTTTCAAGTACGGTGGGCCTAATCCTCTCCTTTAATCCAATCAAATAGTCCCACATCACATCAGTTCGTAACTTTTACGTAAACCATTACGTGGATGTAGCATTGCTCAAATAAGAAACCTCCCCCGCCATCCGCACGGCAAAATCACCTCCTTTTTACTAATCTTGATTCTATAATTTTTTAGATCAATATAATTGA
Source organism: Triticum aestivum (assembly GCF_018294505.1). Classification (NCBI taxonomy): domain Eukaryota; kingdom Viridiplantae; phylum Streptophyta; class Magnoliopsida; order Poales; family Poaceae; genus Triticum; species Triticum aestivum. Next base: position 449,848,302 of record NC_057804.1, read on the forward strand.
GATTTGTATAGATAGCACACAGGAACAAAACCAAGTGGAACGGTTAAGGGCATCCACAATGTGTAGCCAAATGTGAAAATAGCTTTTGGCATCGTGGGAACCATTGTGGACGGTGTTGCCAAACCAAAAATATGGAACCGAAGCTCCCTAATTGATTGATTGAAGGAATAGAAAAATGCAACGTCTCTCCTCTTTCTCCCATGCTTGTACACATGTAGTACAGTATAGAGCACAGAGTCTACTCCCCTGTCCCTTCTATCACAAATCACAAAGCAGTGAGGCATCAAATCACAAAAGCACGGACGAAGCAACCATCATTTCACTCTTCGCTTACTCCGCTTCTCCATCGTCTTCTTCGAGAAACCATCTCACCGCACTAGTACTCCTAGTAGTACTAGTAAAGGACTTCCTGGATGCAAATAAGGCGGTTGTCTCGGCTTGCAGGCAGTACTTGCAAACGACTTACCGTGGTCTCCCTCAATGGTGTTCTCCGTCGAACGCACTTTGCCAAACCACAAAAAAAAGATATCGTCGACGTCACCGCAATGGGGAAGGAAGTCAAATATAGTTACTACCTCCATTTTTTTGTACACAAGGCCAGTATATCAAAATTACAATTTGCAAAGGGCCACTAACACTAATCGAGGCAAAATTGATGGGGTTAGCAACCAAGGACATTAATATCCCCTGCATGCATGCGGAAGTGAGAAGCTTGGTTTGCATGGCGCTGCATTAATCAAGCGATGAGGAGTGAGATGGTTAGCTCTTTGGTCTTTGGAGAAAAAAATACGCAGTAATTGACACATGAAACGAGGATTTGTATCGATTAAATCCCGCGAAGGAAAACCCCACCTTTCTTTTTTAACACTAGTACTCCTAGTACGTACGTACTTATCCTGTTTGGGTCTAGGCCTTGCATTGCCAAACTTCGCCACACATTTTTGCCAAGCTTGCCAAAGTTTTCAAAATGAGAAGGAGGTACACTTGCGCATGGCTGTCGCGGTCGCACCGCACCCTCACACGGTCGATCCTACACGTCGCGGCCGCACCGCACCCTCACACGGTCTCTCCTGCACGCTGCGGTCGCACCGCACCCTCACACAGTCGCTCCTACACGCCGCAAACTCAACAAAGGGAACGCACCCTCACTAACACGTGCTGTCGCATGTTTATCCAACCGCATGTTGGGGAGTATCCGTACGGCCCGTGCGGTGGTCTGTTGGGGAAGAAGAAGAGGTGAGGAAGAAGGAAAGAAGGGTTAGGAGACATAGGATATTCATCCAACCGCCTGAAATGGTAGACTGACCCAAGTCAGGTGACTTGCATAACAAAAATATGTTTTTACACAGCAAAAGATCCATAAAAACAACAACATAAAGAAAAACTATCACTGCTCGCGAAAACAGACGGCCTCGTCGTCTTTGGCTGTCGGCGCGACCTAGCCGTCGCTGTCGACGTGTGTCTCCACACCGTGGTTGTCCTCAGCCTCCAGCTACTCGTTCAAGCGGAGCGTGCGGGCGCTCTGCACGGACGAGAGCACAGCCCGGTTCAAGTCGAGGACGTCCAGTTCCGCCTGCAGGAGGGCCTTGATGGCAGCGGCATCCGCGCGCTCCGCGTCGAGTCGAGCCTCCGCCGCCCGGTTCAAGTCCAGGACGTCCGGTTCCGCCTACAGGAGGGCGTCGATGAGAGCGGCATCCGTGCGCTCTGCGTCGAGTCGAGCCTCTGCCGCCCGGTTCATGTCCAGGACGTCCGGTTCCGCCTGTGGGAGGGCCTCGATGGCAGCGGATCCACGTGCTCCGCCTCAAGTTGAGCCTCCGCCGCCCGGTTCACATCCACGACATCCGGTTCCGCCTGCAGGGGAGCCTCGATGGCAGTGGCATGTGCGCGCTCCTCGTTGTGTTGAGCCTCTGCCTCCCGATCCTCCTTTAGTATCGCCATGTTGAACCGTTGGTCCGCCTGCACCATGGGGGACTCGGACGTCGGCACGAAGTCGACGTCCATCGTCTCATACCCATCAGGGGCCTTCTACGCCGCGACCTCCGCCATGAACATTGGATCGGTTTCCTCCTCCTTGTAGCTTGGCTCCAGAGAACTCGGGGATTGGCCCGCCGCAAAGCGAGCTTGGGAACGGAGGTCTGTGGCGCCGACTGCCGCCGCGATTTCTGCACGGCGCTCCGGCGTCAGCATCTTGTAGTAAGTGATCTTGCAGCGCACCATGGCTTTCCGGCGAACTAGGGGACGCTTGATGCGGGCTAGGTAATCGAAAGGTGGGGGAATGGGCTGGAGATTTGGTGTGGTTTTAGGGCAGTGGCTGGCGTAGGCCGAGCAGCAAAGGTTCTGGTGTGAATAGTTGTTCTGGGGATGATCGGTCAATCGGTTTTGACTGTACATCGCTCTTGTCGCGTTCGCGTTGCAGCCTGGCACGCTGGACCCTCCACGTCGCTCACCGAATGGAACGCGCTTCGTCTTGCGTTTTCGCTCGCTTGTGGGACCATAGTTGAGAGCAAACCGACGTCCCTCCCCCTCCCCCGCCCGCGTCATTTATTATACCACCACTCCCTCCATTTTATGCGGAGTAAATAAAAACAAAGGGAGTATACTACGGATGAGGATCCCCTGACGTGGCCGAACCCATTGAGTAACTGACATGCGGGGCCTAGCAAGCATGGGGTCCGCCAGTAAGTGACCGAAAGGGAGGGTAAGGTAGGGATACCTACGTCAGAGGATCCACTTCCACTATACTACTTTGACCAAATGATAGAGTAATAATATATGACATGCAGCTTACACAAATGTTAGAGTAATAATATATGACATGCAACTTACACAAAGCATACAGGGTCTAATGCGCTTTTCAAGGCTAACTTTGACTAAATGTTAGAGTAATAATATAAGACATGCAACTTACACAAAGCATACGGTCAAATTCGTATGTGAAAGGAGTTTCCAATGATATAATTTTCACATTATGCATCTCATGTTGTAACGCCCCGGTTTCGATGTGCCAGGTGTCCGCCAGTTATTCGCCGTCGTTGCCATGTCATTTGCTTGCGTGTTGCATATTGTCATGTCATCATGTGCATTTCATTTTGCATACGTGTTCGTCTCATGCATCCGAGCCTTTTCCCCGTTGTCCGTTTTGCAATCCGGCGCTCCTATGTCCTCCGGCGTCCCCTTCTTGCCTCTCTTCGTGAGCGGGTGTTAAACGTTCTCGGAATAGACCGAGTCTTGCCAAGTGGCCTTGGTATACCACCGGTAGACCGCATGTAAAGTTTCGTGCCATTTGGAGGTCGTTTGGTACTCCAACGGTTAACCAGGTAACCGTAAACCCCTCTTTCTCTTTGCAGCCCAACACCCTTCCAAAGTGGCCCAAAACCCATCTAACTCCTCTCCATGCTCTCGGTCGTTCGATCACGATCGTGCGGGCGAAAATCGCTCCTCATTTGGACTCTCCTAACTCCCAAAAATCTATTTATAGCCCCCTCCCCTCGAAAATTCGCGCATGAAAACCCTAGATCCATCCCCTCTGCGCCGCCGGACATGTCCGCCGACGGCCGGACAAGTCCGCTCCACCGCGCCGCCCGCCGTAGCGAATCGCCCGCCGCCACGTGTCCTCCGTCGCCGCCCTCGCGCGCCGGCCCACCGGGGCCCAGGCGGGGCCCTCCCGGCCCGCGCGGCGCCGCCGCCCGCCCGGGGTCGCCCGACCCGCCGCCCGCGCCCGATCTCCTCGCGCCTCCGCCGCCGGCCGGCTCTTCCGCCGCCGCCGGCCGCACTTCGTCGCCCCCGCTCGCGGCCGCTCGACCACCAACCCCGCCGCCGTCATCTCCAGCCCCGACCGCCGTCTCCGGCGACCTCGGCCTCGTCGTCGCGCCTCCCTGCCCCTCCCGGGGCCGCGCCACCCGGTGGCCGCGCCGGCGCCTACTCACGCCGCCCGGCCGCGCCCCTCTCTCCGGCGCCCACCACCAGCCCGCGCCGCCCGGTCTCCGCCGTCGTCGCCTCCGGCCGCCACGCCGCTCGCTGGACTCGTCGCCGGCCGGATCTGGTGGATCGGGATGAGATCCACCAGCCCCGCCATCCAAATGCCGCGCCTCGTCCCGGATCTCTCCGTCCCGAACTGCTCCGTCCCGTTGACTTTTCAGAGGGTAAAAATTCGTTTGTCCCCGAATCTGTGTATTTTTCATGCCATGTTCGTCATGCCGTATCTCTGCATCCGTAGCTTCGTTTCATGCGTGTAATATGTCAAATTGTTCGTCTCGACGAGTACATCATTTCATTCCATTGCCTAATATTCGTTTGAGATCATCTTGATGCCTGAATCATCGTTGTAACAGTGCTTCATGATGTTTTTTGCTGTCTGTTAACAGAACGAGCTCTTTTGTCATTTTTGCCATGATTGATGTGTGCATCCTATGAGGTTGATGTCTTCATGTGTTTTGATCTATGCTATGTCTTCTTTACAGAGGTGTTTACCATGTATTTTTGTGATCAATGTGGTGACTAGCACAAGCATGCAAACTAGGCATCGTGATGTTGCTGATTTTAGTCCCTGTTCTACTGTTATTTTGATGCCATGTAAACATGATGCTACAGAGAGATCTATGCATATTTTGAGATACTTCAGTAAGGGTGTTTTGAACATATGGTTATTGTCTATCGATCCCTGCCCTTGGTTGCAATTATAGAGTAGTCTAGCATGTCATTTTCGTGCTCTACTTTTGCTTCAAAATGTTTCCTGGCAGATTGTTTACGTGTTATTCAATTTTGCCAAGGTTGCTATAGTTGATCCTTGCATGCTATGGACTTGTTCTTGACTTGGTTTGTTTCACAAACATGTCTTATTGATGATGCTACACTTATCTTGTCATGCAATTATTTGTGGTGAGTGAATCGAGCTTGTTAAGTAGTGTACATGATGTTGCTGTTTTGCTAGGCTGAATCTGTTATTTCGTGATGCTATATAAACATGTTGCCACTAATCATTCTATGCATAATCTGGAGATGTTCTATAAACATGTTTTGATCTACATGTCATGCTATATCAATCCATGCCCCTGGTTGCATTTATAGGTTGCTGTAGCTTGTTCATATCTTGCTCCAAAGTTGCTTCATAATGTTGCTGGTAGCCTATTTACATTAAGTTCAGTTGTTACCATGGTTGTTCCTAGTGTTCCATGCACCCTATGACCTTGCTATTGCCATGCTTAGCTTCACAAATATGTCTTCTTACTGTTGGGTTCCTTGACATGCTATGTTTTGCTCTGTAGTGAGTTGCACAAGCTCATCAACATGCCTTCATAATTCTGTTCCTGCCATGTTTGAATCTGTAATATAACTTGCTATGTTTACATGGGTGCCATCATATTTTCTGATCCTTTTTGGCTTATGGTCAGTAAGGGACTTTTGATCTATGCATTTAGTAGATTCATGCCATGCCTTTGTTTGCCATGATAAGTTCATGTAACATGTTGTTTGATAGCTCTAAACATTGCAACCTGATGTTATTTTCTGCAAAGTCTGAAATTGTTATAACTTGCAATCTTACCATGTGTGTTTGAGCATGTTCTAGTGATTTCTAGAGATAGCTCAGTGTTCATGTCTTGTTGTGCTTTACCTGTACATCATGTCCATGCCTTTTGTTTTCATGTTGAGGTCATGTAGCATGTTGTTTTCATGCTTGCAATATGCCTAATTGCTGTTTTGGACAGATTGTTGCTATAACTTGTATAGTGTGTGTGTGTTGAACCGTTGCTCCGTTGTGAGTGTGCTCTATATGAAACTTGCTTAGAATTGCATGTAGCTTCATATTATCATGTTGCATACTTGTTTTGAGGTGTTTGCTTGATGTTTGGGTGCATTTTGCATCAATGCCATGTTTTACTTGTCTTGCTCATATCTTCTAGGCCGTAGCTCCGAACTAAATGAACTTTATATGTAACTTGACTAGAATCTCGTGTAGATCATCTTTGTGCATCTTAACTTGCTATTTAACAACTCGAACATAAGGTTTATTCAGATATGGACCAATTTCGAAATATGCATATGAGGACTTATCGGAATTGTTCTATGTTGTTCCCCGCCTCATTTAAACTTGCCTTGATGTGTTGCTCCTGTTTGCATCATCTCTTGCCATGAGTAGCTTCATGTAGCCTTGTCATGCATCATGCTTGTTATACATCATGCCTTGTTCATGTGTGGTGTGTTTACTATGTTGTGTGTTTCTTTTCGATAGTTCCTGTTCCGTTGCGATCGTGAGGATTCGTTCGTCTACGCTTGGTTCGGCTTCATCCGTTCGTCTTCTTCATGGACTCGTTCTTCTTCCTTGCGGGATTTCAGGCAGGATGACCGCTACCCTAGATCTCACTACTATCATTGCTATGCTAGTTGCTTCGTTCTATCGCTTTGCTGCGCTACCTATCACCTGTTTATCAAGCCATCCCAAATTGCCATGAACCTCTAACCTTTGACACCTTTCCTATGCAAACCGTTGTTTGGCTATGTAGCCACTTTGCTCAGCCCTCTTATAGTGTTGCTAGTTGCAGGTGAAGTTGAGGATTGCTCCATGGTGGACAGGATTTTGGTTGGGATATCACAATATCTCTTATATTATTAATGCATCTATATACTTGGTAAAGGGTGGAAGACTCGGCCTTTTGCCTAGTGTTTTCTTCCACTCTTGCCGCCCTAGTTTCCGTCATACCGGTGTTATGTTCCCGGATTTTGCGTTCCTTACGCGGTCGGATGATTTATGGGACCCCCTTGACAGTTCGCTTTGAATAAAACTCCTCCAACAAGGCCCAACCTTGATTTTACGATTTGCCTCACCACCACCTATCCCTTTCCCTTGGGTCGGCCAACCCGAGGGTCATCTTTATTTTAGCCCCCCCCCCCCCCCCCCCCGGGGCCAGTGCTTGTCTAAGTGTTGGTCCGAACCAAGCGATGTCCGGCTCCCCCTGGGCAACCAGGGTCTATGCCAACCCGACGTCTGGCTCATCCGGTGTGCCCTGAGAACGAGATATGTGCAGCTCCTATCGGGATTTGTCGGCACAGCGGGAGGCTTTGCTGGTCTTGTTTTACCATTGTCGAAATGTCTTGTAAACCGGGATTCCGAGTCTGATCGGGACTTCCTGGGAGAAGGTCTATTCCTTCGTTGATCGCGAGAGCTTGTCATGGGCTAAGTTGGGACACCCCTGCAGGGTATAATCTTTCGAAAGCCGTGCCTGCGGTTATAGGTAGATGGGAATTTGTTAATGTCTGGTTGTAGATAACTTGACACCAGATCCGAATTAAAACGCATCAACCGTGTGTGTAGCCGTGATGGTCTCTTCTCGGCGGAGTCCGGGAAGTGAACACGGTTTCTGGGTTACGTTTGATGTAAGTAGGAGTTCAGGATCACTTCTTGATCATTGCTAGCTTCACGACCGTTCCTTTTGCTCTCTTCTCGCTCTTATTTGCGTATGTTAGCCACCATATATGCTTAGTCGCTGCTGCAGCCTCACCACTTTACCCCTTCCTTTCCCTTTAAGCTTTGCTAGTCTTGATACCCATGGTAATGGGATTGCTGAGTCCTCGTGGCTCACAGATTACTACAACAACAGTTGCAGGTACAGGTTATGCGATGATCATGATGCGAGAGCGATGTTTGCTTGTATTGGAGTTCTTCTTCTGCTTCTTCTTCGATCAGGGATAGGTTCTAGGTTGGCAACCTAGGCTAGCAGGGTGGATGTCGTTGAGTTTCTGTTTGTGTTTCATCCGTAGTCGGATGATGCTCTGATGTATTGTGATGTTGTATTCGTGTGGCATTGTATGCCTTATGTATGTATCCCCATCTATGTATGTAATGTTGATGTAATGATATCCACCTTGCAAAAGCGTTTCAATATGTGGGTCTATCCTTGGTGGAACCTTCGAGTTCCTTTTGGATAGGGTCGCATATTGGGCGTGACCAAGTTGGTATCAGAGCCTCGACCGACCCTAGGAGCCCCCTTGATTGATCGTGTAGTTTGGCCGTTGTTGAGTCTAGAAGAAAAACTATTTTCAGAGTCTAGTTATATCGGATAGTAGGAATTCTTTTTACTCCTCAGCCCCTTCGTCGCTCTGGTCAGGAATCTTGACGTAGGTGTTTTGAATTACTCCTCTTCCCCTTCAAATTTTTCTTTAGGATCACGCAGTTGGTTTTCCGATCGTTGTTCCTCAGCTCTTTTCATCCGGTGCATTTCTCGTCAAGTTGACTCGAGCCTCTTCATCTTTGAGTTCAATCCTCAGTTGTTTTTCTTTCCCACCCGCCCATCCCTTTTTTCATCTCGGAAACGGAGTCCGTAATTGAGTATCCATCCTACTTGTGCGAAGTCTTTGCTTTCTTTCCTCAATGATTTCAACCGGTGTTTTCTCGTCAAGATATTCGTCGATTTCCCCTTCCAAGATGATTTTGTTTTCCCGCCCACCCACCCTTTTCTTCCCGGAGCCTGAGTCTCTCTCTCGACCATCTATTTCATTCGCGCGGAACCTCTTCAGTCTTCCCTCAATCATTTCACCGGTGAATTCTCGCCTTGTTCGTCATTCTTCATCTCTTTTCCTTTCCGGTGGATTCAATTCCAATTTTCGGTGTTGATTATATTCTTTCCCTCGGCTCAAGTGTTTTCCCTGCTCGTTCGCCTCTCGCCAGTTTATCCATTCCGGAGTTCGAAAGACATCTCAAGAGATTCGTCTGTGTTCGAATTAATTCGAGCTTGTCACCTCATTCAAATATTTCAATTGTTCCGGTGCTTCATCTATCTATTCATCATCCCTTTCCAACGGTGTTATCTCTTCAGTGGGCCCTAACCCACAGGTCTTTTTCCAGGATCTTACCTGACTCTTCTAATTATTCCGGAGCCATTCCTAATTCTTTTCAAGTGTGACGTAAGAATGTATTCCATCAGTCAGATACTTTCCCAAGATCGTTTCTTAATCATTTCATTGTTGGCTCAACCTCTTCGCTTGTCATTCTACCGGAGTATCTCAGTAATTCTGGTGGTGTTTCTCGTCGTCATTTGAGGATCGAAGAAGAGTTTCCTCTAAATCTTGCTCGTTCTCTCGAAGTTTCATGGTTCTAGCTTCATATCATCCTCTCGAATTATTTCAGTCTGTCAGATATTCTTTCTTACCCATCCGGAGCATGTCAGGAGTTGTTTCTCCAATTCTTTTCATCGGAGGCCATCATTCCAGTTTTTCATTCTCTAATTATCCCGGTGCTTCGTTCAAGTGTTCTTTAATGAGCTCATGATCTCTTTGTTCTTCTGCATCTAAATCCATTGGAGCATATTTGTTCTTCTAATTCTTCCCGGTGATTCATTCTCTTTCGTCAGTCATTTCGAATTCTTACGGTGGTTACTTCAGATTCTTTTTCCTTTGTTATCGTATCAATCTATTCGTTCTTTCCAATCCTACCGGTGGTTCATGAAGACTTTCTCAAGTGTTGTGCTATGTGCCTTCTCAATCCTTTTCAAGAAGAATAACTAGTATGCGAAATCCATTGTTTGTCATCAGTTTAATTTGATGAAGGATAAGCATACAATAAATCTTACTCTTATTTCCTCCAAGTGATTAATCCCTTCCTTTGGAGTTTGTTCTTAATGAATAAATTCTAGTTCCAAGTGTTTTCATCTTTTCTTTTCCGGAGTTCAAATTTCCTCGGTCATTTCGTCGGAACCTCCATCTAAATCATCGGAAGGCTCATCTTATTCTTTCTTCGTTCATTCTATCTCATCATCTTTTTGTCACCGGAGTTCTTCACGGTGGTTCTTCATGATTTAATTCATTCTTCAAGTGTTCATCAAGATTCTTATCGGTGGAGTTCAAGTATCTTTTATTCTCGCGTCTTGAAGTGCGATTAATTCTCTGTTTTCTTTTGGAAATGGAGTTTCGCATTCCTTCGTTCTTCTCAGCTATTCAATCATTTCCGTTTGCGGTCGGTTATCACCTCAAAATTTTGAGATGTTTTCCATAAGTCCACAACAAACTTACTCTTTTCGTTGTTGAATTTTCTCAACAACTCCATTCAATCCTTCCTTCTAAGTCCTTTTCATTTCATTCTTTTAATTCTTTCGGAGGCATTGCGTTCTTCATCTCATCAACCGCCATCCCATCTTGTGGAGTTCATGTTCTTTTCCTTCCATGTTTCAGACGGAGAGCTGTCTAAATCCTTTCAGTCTTATTCGTTTCTTATCTCGTTCTAACCGGAGTGGTTTCATAGTCTATATGATTCCGTGAGTTTTTGATTCCAGTCATTCTCGTCGTTCCTCCCTTCTTCTCGAGTGCTCTCGATTCTTTGCTTCTTCTCTTGAGTTCCTGTTTCACCTCATCCCTTTTCCCTTCCGTCTCGGTCCTAAGATCTCGGGACGAGATCTCTTGTTAGTGGAGGAGTGTTGTAACGCCCCGGTTTCGATGCGCCAGGTGTCCGCCAGTTATTCGCCGTCATTGCCATGTCATTTGCTTGCGTGTTGCATATTGTCATGTCATCATGTGCATTTCATTTTGCATACGTGTTCGTCTCATGCATCCGAGCCTTTTCCCCGTTGTCCGTTTTGCAATCCGGCGCTCCTATGTCCTCCGACGTCCCCTTCTTGCCCCTCTTCGTGAGCGTGTGTTAAACATTCTTGGAATGGACCGAGTCTTGCCAAGTGGCCTTGGTATACCACCGGTAGACCGCCTGTCAAGTTTCGTGCCATTTGGAGGTCGTTTGGTACTCCAACGGTTAACCGGGTAACTGTAAACCCCTCTTTCTCTTTGCAGCCCAACACCCTTCCAAAGTGGCCCAAAACCCATCTAACTCCTCTCCATGCTCTCGGTCGTTCGATCACGATCGTGCGGGCGAAAACCGCTCCTCATTTGGACTCTCCTAGCTCCCAGAAATCTATTTATAGCCCCCTCCCCCCGAAAATTCGCGGATGAAAACCCTAGATCCATCCCCTCCGCGCCGCCGGACATGTCTGCCGACGGCCGGACATGTCCGCCCCACCGCGCCGCCCGCCGCGGTGAATCGCCCGCCGCCACGTGTCCTCCGTCGCCGCCCTCGCGCGCCAGCCCGCCGGGGCCCAGGCGGGGCCCTCCCGGCCCGCGCGGCGCCGCCGCCCGCCCGGGGTCGCCCGAACCGCCGCCCGCGCCCGATCTCCTCGCGCCTCCGCCGCCGGCCGGCTCTTCCGCCGCCGCCGGCCGCACTTCGTCGCCCCCGCTCGCGGCCGCTCAACCACCAGCCCCGCCGCCATCGCCTCCAGCCCCGACCGCCCTCTCCGGCGACCTCGGCCTCATCGCCGCGCCTCCTTGCGCCTCTCGGGGCCGCGCCGGCCGACGCCGCCCCGCGCCGGCGCCTGCTCGCGCCGCCCGGCCGCGCCTCTCTCTCCGGCGCCCACCACCAGCCGCGCCGCCCGGTCTCCGCCGTCGTCGCCTCCGGCCGCCACGCCGCTTGCCGGACTCGTCGCCGGCTGGATCTGGTGGATCGGGATGAGATCCACCAGCCCCGCCATCCAAACGCCGCGCCTCGTCCCGGATCTCTCCGTCCCGAACCGCTCCGTCCCGTTGACTTTTCAGAGGGTAAAAATTCGTCTAAGTCCCCGAATCTGTGTAATTTTCATGCCATGTTCGTCATGTCGTATCTCTGCATCCGTAGCTCCGTTTCGTGCGTGTAATATGTCAAATTGTTCGCCTCGACGAGTACATCATTTCATTCCATTGCATGATATTCGTTTGAGGTCATCTTGATGCCTGAATCATCGTTGTAACAGTGCTTCATGATGTTTTCTGCTGTCTGTTAACAGAACGAGCTCTTTTGTCATTTTTGCCATGATTGATGTGTGCATCCTATGAGGTTGATGTATTCATGTGTTTTGATCTATGCTATGTCTTCTTTACAGAGGTGCTTACCATGTATTTTTGTGATCAATGTGGTGACTAGCACAAGCATGCAAACTAGGCATCGTGATGTTGCTGATTTTAGTCCCTGTTCTGCTGTTATTTTGATGCCATGTAAACATGATGCTACAGAGAGATCTATGCATATTTTGAGATACTTCAGTAAGGGTGTTTTGAACATATGGTTATTGTCTATCCATCCCTGCCCTTGGTTGCAATTATGGAGTAGTCTAGCATGTCATTTTCGTGCTCTACTTTTGCTTCAAAATGTTTCCTGACAGATTGTTTACGTGTTATTCAATTTTGCCAAGGTTGCTATAGTTGATCCTTGGATGCTATGGACTTGTTCTTGACTTGGTTTGTTTCACAAACATGTCTTCTTGATGATGCTATGCTTATCTTGTCATGCAATGACTTGTGGTGAGTGAATCGAGCTTGTTAAGTAGTGTACATGATGTTGCTGTTTTGCTAGGCTGAATCTGTTATTTCGTGATGCTATATAAACATGTTGCCACTAATCATTATATGCATAATCTGGAGATGTTCTATAAACATGTTTTGATCTACATGTCATGTTATATCCATCCATGCCCCTGGTTGCATTTATAGGTTGTTGTAGCTTATTCATATCATGCTCTAAAGTTGCTTCATAATGTTGCTGTCAGCCTGTTTACATTAAGTTCAGTTGTTACCATGGTTGTTCCTAGTGTTCCATGCACCCTATGACCTTGCTATTGCCATTATTAGCTTCACAAATATTTCTTCTTACTGTTGGGTGCCTTGACATGCTATGTTTTGCTCTATAGTGAGTTGCACAAGCTCATCAACATGCCTTCATAATTCTGTTCCTGCCATGTTTGAATCTGTAATATAACTTGCTATGTTTACATGGGTGCCATCATATTTTCTGATCCTTTTTGGCTTATGGTCAGTAAGGGACTTTTGATCTATGCATTTAGTAGATTCATGACATGCCTTTGTTTGCCATGATAAGTTCATGTAACATGTTGTTTGATAGCTCTAAACATTGCAACCTGATGTTATTTTCTGCAAAGTCTGAAATTGTTATAACTTGCAATCTTACCATGTGTGTTTGAGCATGTTCTAGTGATTTCTAGAGATAGCTCAGTGTTCATGTCTTGTTGTGCTTTACATGTACATCATGTCCATGCCTTTTGTTTTCATGTTGAGGTCCTGTAGCATGTTGTTTTGATGCTTGCAATATGCCTAGTTGCTGTTTTGGACAGATTGTTGATATAACTTGTATAGTGTGTGTGTTGAACCGTTGCTCCGTTGTGAGTGTGCTCTATATGAAACTTGCTTACAATTGCATGTAGCTTCATATTATCATGTTGAATCCTTGTTTTGAGGTGTTTGCTTGATGTTTGGGTGCATTTTGCATCAATGCCATGTTTTACTTGTCTTGCTCATATCTTCTAGGCCGTAGCTCCGAACTAAATGAACTTTATATGTAACTTAACTAGAATCTCGTGTAGATCATCTTTGTGCATCTTAACTTGCTGTTTAACAACTCGAACATAAGGTTTATTCAGATCTGGACCAATTTCGAAATATGCATATGAGGACTTACCGGAATTGTTCTATGTTGTTCCCGGCCTCATTTAAACTTGCCTTGATGTGTTGCTCTTGTTTGCATCATCTCTTGCCATGAGTAGCTTCATGTAGCCTTGTCATGCATCATCCTTGTGATGCATCATGCCTTGTTCTTCTGTGGTGTGTTTACTATGTTGTGTGTTTCTTTTCGATAGTTCCTGTTCCGTTGCGATCGTGAGGATTCGTTCATCTACGCTTGGTTCGGCTTCATCCGTTCGTCTTCTTCATGGACTCGTTCTTCTTCCTTGCGGGATTTTAGGCAGGATGACCGCTACCCTGGATCTCACTACTATCATTGCTATGCTAGTTGCTTCGTTCTATCGCTTTGTTGCGCTACCTATCACCTGTTTATCAAGCCATCCCAAATTGCCATGAACCTCTAACCTTTGACACCTTTCCTATGCAAACCGTTGTTTGGCTATGTTACTGCATTGCTCAGCCCTCTTATAGCATTGCTAGTTGCAGGTGAAGTTGAAGATTGCTCCATGGTGGACAGGATTTTGGTTGGAATATCACAATATCTTTTATATTATTAATGCATCTATATACTTGGTAAAGGGTGGAAGACTCGGCCTTTTGCCTAGTGTTTTGTTCCACTCTTGCCGCCCTAGTTTCCGTCATACCGGTGTTATGTTCCCGGATTTTGTGTTCCTTACGCGGTCGAGTGATTTATGGGACCCCCTTGACAGTTTGCTTTGAATAAAACTCCTCCAGCAAGGCCCAACCTTGGTTTTACCATTTGCCTCACCACCACCTATCCCTTTCCCTTGGGTCGGCCAACCCGAGGGTCATCTTTATTTTAGCCCCCCCCCCCCCGGGCCAGTGCTTGTCTAAGTGTTGGTCCGAACCGAGCGATGTCCGGCGCCCCTTGGGCAACCAGGGTCTATGCCAACCTGACGTCTGGTTCATCCGGTGTGCCCTGAGAACGAGATATGTGCAGCTCCTATCGGGATTTGTCAGCACAGCGGGAGGCTTTGCTGGTCTTGTTTTACCATTGTCGAAATGTCTTGTAAACCGGGATTCCGAGTCTGATCGGGTCTTCCTGGGAGAAGGTCTATTCCTTCGTTGATCGCGAGAGCTTGTCATGGGCTAAGTTGGGACACCCCTGCAGGGTATAATCTTTCGAAAGTCGTGCCTGCGGTTATAGGCAGATGGGAATTTGTTAATGTCCGGTTGTAGATAACTTGACACCAGATCCGAATTAAAACGCATCAACCGTGTGTGTAGCCGTGATGGTCTCTTCTCGGCGGAGTCCGGGAAGTGAACACGGTTTCTGGGTTATGTTTGACGTAAGTAGGAGTTCAGGATCACTTCTTGATCATTGCTAGCTTCACGACCGTTCCTTTTGCTCTCTTCTCGCTCTTATTTGCGTATGTTAGCCACCATATATGCTTAGTCGCTGCTGCAGCCTCACCACTTTACCCCTTCCTTTCCCTTTAAGCTTTGCTAGTCTTGATACCCATGGTAATGGGATTGCTGAGTCCTCGTGGCTCACAGATTACTACAACAACAGTTGCAGGTACAGGTTATGCGATGATCATGACGTGGGAGCGATGTTTGCTTGTATTGGAGTTCTTCTTCTGCTTCTTCTTCGATCAGGGATAGGTTCCAGGTCGGCAACCTGGGCTAGCAGGGTGGATGTCGTTGAGTTTCTGTTTGTGTTTCATCCGTAGTCGGATGATGCTCTGATGTATTGTGATGTTGTATTCGTGTGGCATTGTATGCCTTATGTATGTATCCCCATCTATGTATGTAATGTTGATGTAATGATATCCACCTTGCAAAAACGTTTCAATATGCGGGTCTATCCTTGGTGGAACCTTCGAGTTCCTTTTGGATAGGGTCGCATATTGGGCGTGACACATGTACTATTAATCTTGTCAATAGTCAAATTGGAAACCATCTCGAGTACAAATCTAGGAGTACATACGAATCTAACAATATTGATTGGGCGTTGTTGAATGTTGATACCTTTTTTTTATCAAAGTAGAGATACTTTGACTACACATAAAACTTATATGTAAACTAGAAAGGATAGGGGGGAGTATATTGTACGTTCAAAAACGAAACGAACATTGAATACCCTTTATATATGATTTGCGGATGCTATGATCACCGGTTCAAAATTTTGAATCCACCTTAGGTATCATGTGCCCCCACTCGTTCCCTCTCGATTTCATCTCGGGGTCCGTAGATCTATTGAAAGAGGACTAGGGTGGGTACATGCGAATGATACTCGGCGGAATGTTCAAATGAGGCATGCGGGAGGATGGACTCGACTGGAGGGCGACATGATCCATGGAGAAGAGGGTTGGAGAGGAATGAGAAATAAGCAAGCGCCACATGATTATACATGAACGGCTCAAATAAACAATAAGTTGTCTCGCTTGGCCTACATAGTGAAAGGCCTAATGCGCAACGCGGAGCACTGACGCTTGAATATGGCCGGGAAAACAGGGAAACTGACATGTGGGGCACACCCGTCGGGACGACGTAGCGCAGACTAGTCCAATGGAGGAGCTGGCCCATGACCTCCTCGCCACCGACAACCGTTCATGTGGGTCGTTGGGGCCAACAACAGGGCGCAGCTCCAGCACCGCCTCTGGACACGGCGACCGCGGTGAGCGACACGCTCATATCGTCGCTAGACACGGTCGGTTTCAGTGTGCCGAGGGTGGCGTTATTGCTGTGGCACGACCAACGGTATGTTTGGTTTGTGCCCAAGGTTGCCCCATCAAAGCATTGGGTAGCCAAAATTTTGGTTGAGGTATTGGTTGCCCATGATTTGGCCGACATTGGCAAGAAAAATGAACTAGAGTTGGCTAGAGTTCATTGGCATGCCAAAGAAATGGCAACCATCCAAACAAAGACCAATCTTTGGGTCATGACCAAAATTTTGGTAAGGTGCACTTTGGCCACAATCCAAACACACCCCAACACCCGGCTCGTCGAGGATGCACGGGGTGCCGCAACGTGTCCGCGAAGTGGTGTAGTGCGGCCAACTGCATCCTCTGGACCTGAGACCATGCTGGGTCGTCTTGCTTTTTCAATGACATGCGGGGATCGCATGTGAGCAAAGGGCATCTCCAACATTGCCACGACCGCAGCTGACTACCCTGGCACACCAAAACCCTCGTCCCTCGCGCCGTCGCGTGGTGCGTTCCCAGCCGGCGCCAGCTGCCCGCATTCATGTCGTTTGTTCGTATGTCATCGTTAAGAGGCTCGGTGCCTGAGGAACCAACTCCGGCGACTTAATGACGCTCCCGGATGCTTGGCCTTGCCGAAATGCGCTACTTAAAGTGGCAACGCCCAGCTAACCTCCACACCATAGCGCATCGTCCTCCTACCTGGCACCACATCCGCCATGATCGCAAGTGCGAACGCTCTGCGGGAGAGCTTGTCTTCGGGGATGAAGCTCGAGGTCGCCGCCCTCGCTCAAGTCGCCTCTCGCGACGCAATAGCGGCGTAGCCGGATGCGGACGCGACCGCACAAGCGGTGGCCACGCTGGTAGCCGACGACGGGAGCACCGTCAGCCACGCGTCCTACTTGCCGCCGTCCAACATCCGGCACCGCCGAGGTCGGGGACTCCTCCGAGGATGAGTAGGGCATGGGAGGTGGCAAGGCATGGTGTGCCAACTGGCCGGTCCGTATCCCGTGTTCTACTCTTCCTCGCCGGAGACCGCACCTTCACTTCACGGGTCTTGAACCCCACCCCCATACATAGAGATCGCAGATGGAGGATGCCGGTCGCCGCCGTAGAATAGGTTTAGGGCCGGGTTTCTTTTATTTTTCTATCCTATAAAAGTTCGAAATGTAATGAAAATCTGTCGTGTTCGCATTAATCTCGGCCGGTGTATATGAACTTTCACAATAATATACATATTGTAGGAGTACTAGCAAGATGTCCGTGCGTTGCACGGAAGATCAAGATCTTGTGGGAGAAAAGGATGAACGAGGGAAAGCCTTATCTGCAAATGTGGAGAGGAGTGCGGGTAAATTGTCATAGTTTCCTTCCTATCCGTTAGATATAGATCGGACGGCCTATATTGCAGGATGACAGGCACACCATCATCACCAACTCTGCTTTTTATTGAACCGAGACAAATCTAACATGCGAAGTAAAATAAACACATAGGGTCTATACGTACACAAATTACCTTAGGCACTCCAATAGTACACCCACTACACATTCACGCATTTCACATCTTTCTACATCTACGGGAACCTACGAAAGGGTTGACGTAAAGTGCCTCTCTCTCTCCTCCCCTGATTTTCCTGGTGGTGGGCCCCTTCCTCCCCCCAATCTACAATCAACAGCTCACACGTTTCACATTACATTAATTACGTAACTGGGATTACGTAGGTGTAGCATTACTCGTCCTAAAAAACCAACTAAGCCAACCTCCCAGCATATCGTGTGGGAAAAGACCCGGCCACGCCGTTTTAGTCAGGATTACCGGATTACTAGTAGTAGTATCTATGGATCGCGTGAAGCAACAATTTTTTTAGGGGGCGAAGCACCTAGTTTAAAAGGAAAAAAAGGCGGTACACTCACAGCACTCCTGTCGCGGTCGCATTGCACCCCACACACGTTCGGTCCTGCACACAGCTCACGCAAACGGAACGCGCTTCGGCTTGCCTCTTCACTGACACGTGGGACTGCACTTGGAGAAACCGACCATGCGCCAAACTCCCCCCGCCCGCCGCGTGAAAATCCTCCCCCCCACACACACACAAAAATTCCCCCCGAATCCGATTCAACCGCCCTTCGGCCAACTAGCCAATAATATTCCCCAAACCCCCCTCCCCCCTCCTGTCCCCCTCCACTCCATTCGCTCCGCCAAAGCCGCCCTCCCCACCGCGCCGATACATTGGCGCCGCGGTTCATCGAGGGGACGCACGGCGATCCTCTCGCTCCCACAGTACGCTCTCGTAGACTGTCGTCCTCTAGCCGCGCCGCCACCTCTGGCTACATTCTTATGGAGGCGCACTGCGATCAGCGCCGCCACCGCTGGCGACGTTCGTGTGGAGACGCACAGTGGTCAGCTTCTCCCACAGTACGCGCATTCTAGACTGAGGCCCCGTTCATGTCGGTGTAGCGTTGAATGTTAGCTGATAGACATTGTTAATCTCACTGTTTGCCGAAGTAGTTTACTGTCAATATGCTCTGCTTAAGAAGCTTCCTTGCCCTGTTCTGCAGTCAATCTGCTTAGCTGAGATGGCATGCCAAGGCCGATTAGTTATTAAAATATCCTACCATATATTTATTGTGACGTAGATTGCCATGGTCTAGTAGCCAATCTGTTAGGTGAAATAGCTCTATACCGTTTTATACTCGATCTTTGTTGTTGCGATGGCCTTCGATAGTTCGATGGTTGTGTGCTCGGCCTCATTGACTGCTGAAACAGCCTGCCATAATTTAGCACTCAAATATGTTTGCTGAATTAGCTTTACATATATTTTGTTACTTAGATCTGCTCGTCCAAATATCTTGCCATAGCTTTAGACATCGACCTAGGTATTTTTTTCTGGACTTCATAAAAAAGCATATATGTTTTTTCTGTAATATCTAGTAGAAGAACTAATTTGTATGTCTAACAGATGGACAGGACTTGGATAACTTCTGCTCAAAGATTCTCCGCTGCATATGTCGAGGGGGTTGAAAATATCATGAACTTTATCAGAGCTGAGTACGGTGGTCCGAAATCAGATGTGCTCTGCCCGTGTAGCAGTTGTATTAATTCAGTTACAAGACCCCAGTCAACTGTGCAACATCATATACACTTGTATGGGATGTCGGTCACATATACTAGGTGGGTTCATCATGGTGAAGCTGTGAACGTCAATGTTATTGACTACGTGGAAGCAGCAGATCACCATCTTGATCTACCTGATGCTCAGGTGGAAGAGGAGGAGGAGGTGGTAGTGGCGGAGCCAGTGAGTTTGACCAACATTGAAACAATGCTACGAAATGCTCGTGCATTCCGTGAACTTTCACCTGCAGAAGAAAAACGGTGGGCCCGCATGTTGGAACAATGCAACATTGTTGTCGCCCCAGGAAATAACCTGTCAATATTCTCAGCTATGGTCACCTTTCTTCAGGTGAAGACATCTAAGCGGATGACCAACAAATCATTCGATGCGATGTTGGCTGCTTTCCGCAAATCTTTCCCAGATGCGTCTGAGCTGCCACACACCTACAGTAAAATGAAGAATTTCCTTCGTGCAGTTGGAATTGGATATGATATGATCCATGTTTGTAAGAATAATTGTGTTCTGTTCTGGAAGGATTATGCCAACTTAAGTGAATGCCCGAAATGCAAATCATCAAGATGGAAAGATGGCGATGCTGTGAAGAGGATTCCTCATAATGTTCTAAGACATTTTCCAATTACACCAAGATTGCAGAGGTTGTTTCATGATGCTGAAACAAGAGAGGATGTACTATGGCATTCTAGGAACCAGGAGTACCGAGATCAGAATGTAATGAGCCATCCATCTCATGGTAGTGAGTGGAAAAGCTTCAATGATAAACACAAAGAGTTTGCTGCTGACCCGAGAAACATTAAACTTGGCTTAGCTTCAGATGGATTTAACCCATTTGGCCACCAGAGCGCCACATATAGCATGTGGCCAGTGCTTGTTATCCCTTACAACATGCCTCCAAATCTACTAAACTTGCAGCACATTCTTATATATTTAGATGTTTGACACGATCACTATGTTGTGCAGCATCTACAAAGAGGAGTTACTGCCGCAAAATCCAAGAAACATTGACAAACTGGTTATGGCAGGATTTGCAAAATGGTTCAAGAACCATGTAAGCTTTTGAAGTGCACTGTTAATTTTTTAAATATATTGAGTACATAAGATGATCAGCTTGTCTATTTTCTAACCGTAGGTTAAGAAGATGCGGGAAGATGGGCAGGCAGTTGATGATGCCCTTTACTCACTAGCAATGGGTCCTGATACTTGGGTAAGACATTATGAATCTTGCGTTGTTGGAGATGTGCGCTATAACACCCTTGCACGAGACGAAGGCAGGAAGACACAAAATAGTGCCATCATGAGCACGGATATGTATGACAAAGAGACAACTTAAATGCATGCTAACATAACAGACATTGTTTAGTTGCAGTATATCTCCAGTTTCGAGGATCATCGATGTGTGGTTCTGTTGTGCTATCGTTGGTATAACCTGTTTTCCAGGATCGCAAAACCCAGAGCTAATGATTATTTCAAATCCATCAATGTCAAGGCGGCGTACCAGACCAACGAGCCTTTTATTTTGGCAAATCAAGCAACACAGATATTTTTCTTGGAAGACACATTTGCACGTAGCGATGACTGGAGAGTATTGCAAAGGTTTGAGCAGAGGAATTCGTTTAATGAAGTTGCACAACAAGATGATGCTTACACTACTCCTGATGTACAAGATAACACAGATGTTCCTAATATCTTTGAGAACCATCACGTCAATGACACCGGCAAAAAGATTGCCTGTCATGGACATACAAGAGTTGATCAAGAAGAAGCCAACATTCGAGGACGTTGAGTACGAAGAAGAAGATGACACCATGGAGAATTACGATTCAGACTGATACACATGGCGAAGATGTTGACGCTGCTGTTGCGGATGATGATTACATTGCTTTTGTCGTATTTGCCTGTCAGAAGACGTTTTTTATCTACTATGTGAAATTTTGTTTGCTATGACAACTGAAACCTGATGAACATGTTGTTTAGTATTTTGTTGTGAGAACATCACTTGTTATGTATGCTGATTTGTGTTTGGTGATTGTATGACAACTAAAACATGATGACATTGTTGTTTAGTTGTACCCATATTTGGCTGTGAAACTTGAATTTGATGACATAGTTTGCTGTTGGACTGCAAATTGCTCGACGTCTTCGAATGAGAACAAAGCTGACCCGACAGGGCCTCTGCTATTTATTTATTTATATGAGCAAAAAGGGATACCCCCTGATTTCCGTTAATAGAAATCATTAGATGTTCACAACACTACGCCCAGCCTGCTACACAGGTTTCATTCATTACTAGTTTCAGCAAAGTGCTCATGTCGTAGCCACTGAATACATCACGAGTGCTACATACACTGCAAATAAAGAGACAATCATCCTACAGAGCACATTGATTTTGCCCATTATCTTCACAAGCTCTTTCATCTCCTCATTGCTGTCAAGGCCGTTCAACAGCTGTTGATTGGCCATGATCAGAGGAACTGCATCTTTAACCTTCTGCTCTGCATCTTCCTCTTCTACCGTTCCTTCAGTTACTTGTCCAACACCCCAACCTGCTGGTATTGGGATTCCTCGGCGAACCAAATAATCAGCGTAGTTGCATTCCCCCACATCAGCAACTTCCCAGAAATACAAAGCACACGAATCTTCCCTTTTCTGCACGAATCAAATTGGAAAACCATCAACCAAACTATTAAAAAAATCAGCAACTGAAAGCAGCAGAACAACACTTAAACATATTGTTACCCCATGATTCGGGCATTTGTAGAAGACTCGGCCAGGGTTGCGGATTGTGGTTGAGATGCGACGGATGACTCTGCGTGATTTGCAGCAGTGGCACCACACCAACGGCAGCGGGTTGCAATGAGCAATCGGCTGCGGTGCGCGTGCCGGCAGGGGTGTGATGAGACCCACATGTGATGGTACGGGTGGTGACTTGGCGCATATCTGGTTGTTGCCTGCTGAAGAGCAGGTGGATGAGCAGCCAGCGGACATGGTTGCTGCGGCCAGAGCTTCTGATGCTAGGCAGAGTAAGTAGAGAAGAGGAGAAGCGAATGTTGGATATGTCAGTTTCATTACTTGCAAAGTAGCATAGCACCATATATAGTCATAGTCTAGGTTTGGATTCGAACCAGCTACAGGAGCACGTCTTTCTTTTCTCTAAAACTCGGCAACGTCTCTTTACTGGTACACTAGCTTGTTCTGTACGCCTTCCCAAGTCTTTGACTTTCTTTCCCTTTTTTGCGAGGAAGGAAGGAGGACAAAATTGAGAGTTCCTAGGACTCAAACCCAAGACCTTCGGTTGAAAACCAAGGGTGCTAGTCACTTATGTGGCAAACGTTCCCTGTGAGGAGGACGGCAGACGAACGCATTTTCCTCGCAGTTTTCTTCCTATATATAAAAAAGTATGCTACTTGGTGTCCGCTTAGTCAACAAACGAATGTGCCAACCTTAACCGTTGGATTGACATTCAACGTCTGTCGCGTTTCTTCAGTCTCTTCTTCCTCGAGCCGCCAAAGCCAAACCAGCGCCGGCGGGACCGCCTGCTCCCGCCTCCCACGGTTGGCTGTGATCTTCCCCGGCTCCTATTCGTTCTTGTCTGAGGCCTCACCATCGTCCTCCGCCTTGGTTCGCTCGCTATGGCGCCTCCCTCCGGTGTTGTCAACATGGTCAACAACCAAGAGGAATAAGGAGATGATTGTACATGGTGAGGATGACAGTAGGGACCCAGCAGCGCGCGCAGTAATTTTTGTTTTTTTGGGACGGAGAAGGGTATCAACTGGGTTGTGCGGGACCCGTGGCCCGTCTAGCCCAGGCTTTTATTTCATATGTTTAGCACATGACCAGCCTAGTTTGTTTTTTTCCTTTCTGAAAAATGGCTAGCCAGCTATTTTGTTTTTTGCAGAATAACCAACATAGGCCTACTTGCTTTTCTACGCCCTGTTGGGCCCGAAATCTTTCAAGACGAGGAGGGATGCATTTTGCCCAGAAAATGGGCTATAAGTAATAAGAAATGGGCTATAAGTAATAATAAATGGGATGTAAAATGAAAAATACAACAAACAGGCAATTAGTTCCAAAATACTGTTTCCTTTCAGATTTTGATATTTTAAATTTCATTGTTTTTGTGCGGGTAAAATTTCATTGAATTTAAATTAAGGTATATTTGGATTTAAAATTAATTTGAATCTGGCTAGAAATTTCGGGTTGTATGTTGTTTGGGACAGATTTGGAGAATGACTTGTGGGTCTACTAGGTTGACGTATAATTTAGCTTTGTCAACTTAGTACACAAACAATTCTAGCAACAGTGACTGTTGGATGTTAATCCAACGGCCGTGCTGCTTCTTCAATATCTAATCTTCTTGCTCCAGCTGCCCAAACCAGCTCCGGTGGGACTGCCTGCTCTAGCCTCCCGTGGTCGGTTGTGCTGCCGCACAAGCCTCACCACCCCACCCTACTTCATTGCTGGCCAGGCCATTCCTCTACTCACCCACACCTCCTGTTATTTTCTGGTGATGGCAGTTGGACCAGTAAATCCTCATACTCCCCATCGCGTGGGCAACCATTGTCGAGTCTTCCCCGGCTTTGTGTCGTTCCCTTCCTAGGCCTCGCTGTCGTCCACCGCCATGGTGCTCTCGGCGCGGCCTGGTCAACGTGGTCAACGAACGACATCAATCGGCCGTGGACTGTACGCGCAAAATAATGATTCCTCCACCTGACAGCTGGGACCCACCAGAAGGGCCTCTGTATTTCGCGAAAAAAAATGTTTCCCCCGCTGAAATGTCGGACCCACCAGCTATATCTTCGCACGCAAGGAAGTGCCTCCTTATTACGCACAAAAAAATGAATACCCCCCCTGCTAGCTGTGACCCACCATAGTGGGAGGATGACTTGTGGGCCAACTAAGTTGACAGGGACAGAGGGCTTTGTCAACTTAGTCAATATGAACGATTCTAGCTCCAGTGACCGTACGATGTCCATCCAACGGCCGTAGTGCTTCTTCAACCTCTAGTCTTCTTGCTCAGCCGCCCAAAGCAGCGCCGGCCGTGCCGCATGCTCCCGCCTCCCGTGGCCGGCTGTGCTGCCGCGGAGGCCTCACCGCCCCTACTATTCCCACCACTGGCCAGGCCCTGCGGTGACGGCAGCCTCACACCGCAGCCGAACCAGTGAACCCTCGTACTCCTCTCCGCGCGGGCTTCCACTGTCGTGTCTTCCCTGGCTCCGTGTCGTCCCCTTCCTAGGCCTCACCGTCGTCTGCCGCCGTGGTGCTCTCGGCGCGGCCTGGTCAACGTGGTCAAGGAACGACTTCCATCGGACGTGGACTGTACGTGGAGAGGCTGACAGTTGGGTCCACGGCCACAGTAAGGAAGTGCCTCCTTATTATGCGGAAAATAATGATTCCTCCACCTAACAGCTGGGACCCACCGAACGGGCCACTGTATTTCGCGGAAAAACGTTTCCCCCTGACTGCTGGGACCCATCAGCTTCATCTTCGCATGCAAGGAAGTGCGTCCGTGCAAAAAAAGATTCGCCCCCCTGACTGCTGGGACCCACCAGCTACACCTTCGCACGCAAGGAAGTGCGTTCGGGCAAAAAAAATGATTCGCCCCCCTGACTGTTGGGACCCACCGGCTACATCTTCGCACGCAAGGAAGTGCGTCCGGGCAAAAAAAAATGATTCGTCCCCCTGACTGCTGGGACCCACCAGCTGCATCTTCGCATGCAAGGAAGTGCCTGATAGTCGGGACCCACCTGGTCGAAGTGTACGTAGCGTTGTCATTCTGGTTGCGAACGTGTATGTACATATATACTGGTCAATGTAGAGGCGCGCACGTGTCGCAGTAGAGGCGCGTACGTGTCGTAGTAGAGGCACGCACGTAGCATGTATACGTGCGTACAGTGGCCAGGGTGCAAGAAAGAAAATACGGCCACGTATGTGTACATACGAGCAGGGTCTCGAATGCCTACTCGCGCATACGTACAACGAGGGCTCGTGTACGTGGTTGGGTCGGAACGGAGAAACAGCTTCATCATCGTGTTCATGGTGAGGCAACGAAATGCGTCGTGTTCATGGGGAGGCAACGAAATGCGTCTTGTTCATGGGGAGGCAACGGAATGCGTCGTGTTCATCGGGAGGCAACGAAACGCATGGGAGCCAACCGGCTGGGTCGGAACGAAATGCGTGGTCGTGTTTATCGGGAGGGCTTGGACAGAACAGGCGATGGAAACAAGGCCTGGCGTACCGCAGAACGGGGGAAACAGCCTTGTGTTCGACCGGCCACGTTCGAAACGGGATCCTGTTCATCGGGAGGGGTGTGGCGTACCACAAAACGGAGGAAACGGACCTCCTACGGTTGAAATGGGGGTCCTGTTGATCGGGAGGGGTGTGGCGTACCGCAAAACGGAGGAAACGGACCTCCTACGGTCGAAACGGGGGTCCTGTTGATCGGGAGGGGTGTGGCGTACCGCAAAACGGATGAAACGGACCTCCTACGGTCGAAACGGAGGCCCTGTTCATCGGGAGGGGTGTGGCGTACCGCAAAATGGGACTCCACGGGATACTGTTCATCTCCACCGTCGACCTCCTCCAGCCTCCACGTGCTACCGTCGACCTCCTCCAGCCTCCACGGGCTCCTGTTCATCCAGCCTCCACCGCGCGCTACTCCACCGTCTACTGTTCAACCACCCCTCCACGGGCACCCCTTCACCGTCTACTGTTCATCCAGCCCTCCACACCACGGGGTCCTGTTCAACCACCCCTCCACGGGCACCCCTCCACCGTCTACTGTTCATCCAACCCTCCACAGCACGGGGTCCTGTTCATCCAGAGGGAACGCCACCGCTCACTGTTCATCCAACCCCCCCCCCCCCCGCAACACACACTGTTCATCCAATCGATCGGCTTCAGTTAGCAGCAGTAGCGAAGGAATCGCTCGATTGGGTTCAGTTAACAGCCATCGATCGATCGCTCGGGTTCAGTAACGCGTAGCCTGCAGTGCAATCGCTCGGGTTCAGTTAGAGCCCAACGCCTCGCTCGGGTTCAGTTAGAGCCAACGCCTCGCACACACGCGCGTACGTGTACGAGAGAAACGCGCATCGCTCGGCCCCCGACCTCCCACCGTAATCGGGAACTCCCCGAAATTTTCCTCCCCTAGCTTCTACCACGGTTTTTTCAGTCATGGACGGCCCAAAGAATGTCATGTAGCTGCGTCTCTGGCCCGCCCAGAACGAAAAGCCCATTTCCTGTCATGATTTTTTGTCATAGAAGTAGGAGCCCACCACATCTATGATGATACCGAGTTTTGTCACAATTATCGTCATAGAAGTGTCATATGTATGACAGAAAAAAATTTCGTTTGGCCCAAAATGTCACGGATGTGTCTTTTTTTGTAGTGCTTGCAGCACCACCCCATCATTGTTCATGGTGCACGCCCTGCCGTCGCCCTACAACATCATGCCCTCCCCTCTTCATGGATAAGAGTTTGTCAGGAGGTGCGGCATCGACGCGGCGGTGGGGAGTCGGGATGAAATAGAAAGAGGAAGAAACAGAGGAGTAGGAGATAAGGTGGGTATAGACTGTGTGTGGTGTCTCTCGATGCACGCGCCCTCCTTCTTTTGTTAATTCCCGCGAGCGAGCGCGCATGTCTCTGGTGGTTTCCAGAGCGAGCGAGGTGCGACCAGCCCAATCTTTGGCTGGTCAGCCAATTTTAAACGTTTCCCTAAGAAATAACTATGTCATCGTTGGATTTAGGACGCCGCTAACTGCCACACATGTGGGCGTTAAGGAATCTGCCCACACGTTCTGTGTGGTGCCTAAGAGGACCAGCCCACACGTCTGTGTGTGGGCAAAACAACTAGCGCCCACACACCTCTTTTTTCCCCTCCCAGTCCCTTTTACACGCATGCGTGTGGGCGAAATAGATAACGTCCACATGCCCGGTACGTCAGGCCTCGTACCTCATGGTCCCGCACGCCCCCACGTGACACTTTACCGCGCGCCCCGCAGTTGCCATGGGCCGGACCCTCGTCCATGTTCGTTTAAGTGTAGTTGCCATATCGCTGAACTACGGTTGCCATGTCGGTCAACTACAGTTGCCATCTTTGCTCAACTGCAGTTGCCATCTCAGGTCAAAGTTCCAGATTGCCATTTTTTGGATAACTACAGCTGTTGCCATGTGTGGTCTGGTCTACTGCAGTTACCATGATTTCAAAACTTTAGGAGTTGCCACCTACTAACACTAGCCAGTTGCCATGTAGCGCTACAAAAAAGGCATGGCAAAAAACATGTTCGGGTAAAAGAGAGAGTTGCCATGTGCTCACAAGCACGCTAGGGCAGTTGCCATTTAAAAAAGAAAAAGTTGCCATCTGATTACGTGCACGCTAGGGTAGTTTGCCATGTACCATGCCAAACATATGGCAACTGACATGTTCGGGTAAAAAAAGAGTTGCCGTCTGTTTGCAATCACACTAGGGCAGTTGTCATGTACACTGCAAAATGCATGTCAACTGGCAGCTTGGGTGTGGGAGAGGAGGCGGGCGTGTGGGCGAGATGGCAAACTGCCCACACACCAGCCCTTGTGCGTGACTGAAACTGGTGTGTGGGCGAACTGCTAAACGCCCACACACCGGCCCCTCCGTGTGGTAAAACAGATGTGTGGGCGACCTCTCTGACACACCACACACACGAGTTGTTCTACGTGGCATACAAAATCAGCTAATTCGTGCCAAGATTCGTGCAGAAGTTACTGAACGGTGGTGGAGGCGTGTGGGTGAGTTGGCTAACGCCCACACGTGTGGGCGTTAACATTCCCGTGGATTTACATGAAGATTCAGAATTATTTTTGAACGCAAATATATAGCGACTGTACGCCCTGGGAGGTGGTCCCAACGAACCAAACAACCTCCTGGGAGGAGCTACCCAGCTAACGAAATCATTCGCCGCCAATAATGAACCCTGGCAAACATCCACATCACCAGAAGCCTAGACTGTCAGAAAACCCCATTAAACCCACTCCTCCACCACCCCGTCGCCTCCATCGTCTCTGTCTCCTACACATTCCCCTCTCCTCCATCACCCCATCGCCTCCAATGAGCCTTGCCTAGAATTCGACCAAGAAACTGCCATGGGGAAGCAAGGAGGCGTTCATTCAAGCACATATGAGAGAAAATGAGGTAAGATCTGAACTACATGCCCTTCTCGCCCCCTCCTCACCCCCACCCCAACCTTGTATGTCACCCTAAAACCCATGTGCAAAAAACAGCCTACCTATCAAGAAAACTTGTGATTTACGAACCATAGTAGAGAAACTTGCTACAATTTCCATGTTAAAAAGACAAGTGGAAGAACCAAAGCTACATCGTAGTTCAAAATCACATGTAAAAAAATGACATGCCATAAGAACGAGCTCCATGACTGGATGTGTAAATCAACAATGTTTATAGAAAAAACTGCCACATGAAAACTGCTGAAAATCCCAAGTGAGTAGTAGTGCCATGTGATCACGGCTGAAAATGCCATCCTAGATCCACTGAAAACTAACATGCCAAGCAGTCCATGCATAGCCCCACTAAAAATGCCAAGAAAACAGGGGGGAAAGTGCCATGTCATATCCACTAGAACTGCCATGACTTGTTGTACAAAAATCATTCAAACTGAAAAGGCTGCCACATAGGAACAAACTATAAAAAAGGCCATCGCATCCAACTATAAAACTGACACCTTAAAGCCGATGTTGATGCCAAATGAAAAGTAATAAAATAGCCATGGGATTGCTGCTAAAAATGCCATCCTAGATACATCTAATAAGCCAAAGCCAAAGCCATGGTAGACCCACTAAAAAAACTGCAACATGGAAGCTGCTGAAAATGCCAAGTGAGTAGTAGTAAAGACGCCATGTGATTACAGCTGAAAATGCCATCCTAGATCACTCATAACTAGCATGCCAAGCAGTCCATGCAAAATCTCACTAAAAAATACCAAGAAAACAGGGGGGAATGTGCCATGCAAGACTACGGACAACCAATTTATAACAAAAAATCATGATGAGTGCTGCTAAAAAAATGTCATGTGAGCATTGATAAGAAACCTACTAAACTGCCATGTCAGTGCTGATGTAATGTGAGTGCCGAAAACTGCCATTTGAGTGGCTCTTAGAAGAAAATCACAATTGAAAACTGTCATGTGTCTGCTACTAAAAACTCTCATCTGATATTTTATAAAAAAATCCTCGTAGACATGAAATTCGAAAGAGGGATGCTAATGTTTTGGAGAAAAAGAGAAGAATACAGCCATGCTTTTGAAATACAAAATGCCATGGCATACACACATCTTCTCTATTTGCGTCTTATGTGAAACAAATTCGTGCAGGTGAAAAGCAGGCAAACGTTTTAGTGTGGGGGCGAAGAAAAAGAAAACCATGGATCAAGGGTTAAACAATCGACCGTTTCCAAATGCCGCGTGGGAAACACAACAATGGATATGGAAGAGTTGAACTCAAGTTGCCCATTATTGCCGCTACTACAAAAATACTCAAACGGAGGTGTGTGTCATGATGCTCTTTATAAAAATCTTTGTGTAACAATGCCATGAACTCAGTAACTGACAAAACAAAAGAAAAATAGATATGCAAAAAGATCAAATGACTAACATTTACTATGTACAGGGCATGTCGAGCCGAAAAAAATGATGTGGAATGTCGGTAGATTAACAACAAACACACGTACAACAAAAACCTGATGTCATGCCATCATGGAGTTTGGTAAACCTATGATCAAAACAAATGTCGTGTGAGATATATCTAGCACAGCCATTTTGAAAAAGTAAGAACGGATTGTAGATAGATATGATGTTGATATTCCAGTCGGCCTTCATCCAAGGCCGATATATCCTGGATTGGGTCTTAGTCTTCCATGAAGTCCTTCATGAGGTGTGCGCCAAACATTAGAAGGCGGTCTTCTTGAAGCTTGACTTCCACAAAGCCTATGACACGGTGTGTTGGTCCTTCCTTCGGGAAGTCTTACTCCGCAAGGGTTTAGACGACCGCTGGGTCACTCGTGTCATGCAGATGGTGTCCTGTGGGTGTACTGCTGTTAACATTAATGGAAAAACCGGGCCCTACTTTCGACCTCTCTGTGGGGTTAGGCAAGGGGACCCCTCCTCCCCCTTTTTGTTTAACATGGTGGTGGACGCCCTAGCTACCATCCTTAACAAGGCCAAGGTCGCGGCCATCTCCGAGGCATAGTGCCGCACTTCATGGGAGGGGGTGGGGTCTCCCTCCTATAATATGTTGACGACACCATCATCATGGTGAAAGGATCTGAGGCCGACATCACAAATGTGAAATTCCTCTTATGCTTTCAGCAGATGTCTGGTCTCAAGATCAACTTTGACAAGAGCGTTGTGATGGTGATGGGATACTCTCAGGATGAACGCCAGGGTATCGCTGACCGGCTTAACTGCCAGCTGGGTACCTTCCCTACTACCTACCTTGGGATACCCATTAGTGACTTCCACCTTACAGTGGCAGATCTATGACCGACGGTAGACAAGCTCCAACATTGGATCGAACCTTGGCAAGGAAAATGGTTGTCCAAAGCGGCTCATACAGTGCTCATTAACTCCTCTCTGTCTAGCTTGCTTCTGTTCTTGATGAGCTTCTATAGCCTCCATGAAACCCTGCACCATGAGATCACCAAGTACCAGTCAATATTCTTCGAGGCCGACGAGGGTGATAAACAGAAATATCACATGGTGAGTTGGCCTGGGATTTGCAAGCCGTGTGACCGGGGTGGGCTTGGGATTATGTCCTTCAAGTGCATGAATATCGCCCTGCTGACCCGATGGCTGTGGCGGATTGCGAATGGGGAGGGTGGACTCTGGCTCAACATCATTCGGAGCAAATACCTTTGTAGCCAACCGCTCGCCTTCTGCCAACGATCCGGTGGCTCCTAGTTCTGGCAGTCTATCATCCAGTGCTGGCAGTCCTCCGCATTGGGACCTCCATTTCGGTCGGCCCTGGTGTTTCGACCTTGTTCTGGTTTGATAGATGGGTTGGGGATACCCCTTTCGCGGCTAGATTTCCAGACTTGTTCTTCATCGTTGTGGAACCTAGGATCTCTATCGAGGTGGCCTTATTGACTTAAGGCGCCTCGCATTCCAGCAGCCATTTCGGCCTCCGGAGCTTGCTGCCTAGCATGAACTCGTCGAGTGCATTGCTCTATATGAACCAGATATGGACTAGAAGTTGGATCATGTCTCCTGGCGCCTGGAGCCCTCAGGCCGTTTCTTCTCCAAGTCTCTATACCAGGCTATTGCGGCCACACCTAGCCCGGAGGCCCTCACAACGCTTTGGGAGATTAGACTACCTCTGATGATTAGGATCTTCTTGTGGCAATGGATCCGTAGCCAGATACTTTTAGGGGTGGAGGTACTAAAGCGGCGCGGACCTAGAGATGGGATGTGCCCTCTATGTGCGAAAATGGAGGACTCAAACCACATCTTCTTCACATGTACCTCCGCTCAGTTCCTTTCGAGCTACTTTCGGGGGGTGGTTGGTGGTACTTGGTGCAACACCAACTTTCCCGTCCTATTCGCAGAAATCCTAGCCTCCCGCCTTCGCTTTGTCACATTAGGTGGCTGGCTATCGAGGTCCTAGTCTGGACGCTGTGGACGGTCTGTAATAAACTTGTCATCCAACGGGTTCCCCTACGACGTGCTACTGATGCTATCTACAAAATGTCTAGTTATTTGTAGTTTTGGCGGCCGCTTAGCCGCGCTCAGGACCGAGACGCCATCGACATCCTCATCAACAATCTTCGCGTGATGGCTCTCCGCTTGGCACGGCCGCTCCCTCCTCCACCGCCCAAGCCAGACTAGACTTTGGTGCTGTGTGTGAGGCATGTACCATTTGTGCCGCATGTTTGTTCTTTTTCTTTCTTTTATCTTGGGCTTGTTGAGCTGTGCCTTTAGTAGAACCTGTTGTGCTACCTTGTGTGTGTGTGCGTTGTGTGCGACGTGAACCTTGTTGAACCTTGGCTCTAGTTTTTTTAGAAAAGGAGGATGAACCCTGGCTTCTGCATCTGGGCAATGCATACGGCCAATTTATTAATTATTCTCACAAGACCTTACAAAGCCATACAACAGCAAGACTAAAGCCACGCTCTAAGCAACAACTATCGCTACACCTATCCAATTGATAAAGGAGCGCAGATAGTCTGGGCCTAATACCAAACAGACATCGCAGCCAAACCTAAACATCTAAGACCTGAGGTCCCAACCAGGACGCCTGCCGGGTATGGGGCACCTACCAGTCCGGCGCTCTCCTCAACCAGGACGCGTGCCGGGTATGAGGCCGCTGTAGCCACCTGCCATCAACCATCTTCAGAGTTGTACTATTGCATGTACCATGACAGGTCTCTCTGCCATCGACGCCACCACGACGCCTGACAACGTCGTCCTCCTGCGCGAGTCCATCCTCCCACAGCGAACTCCGAATTTGCACTGCGCCACGCCATCAAGATCCGTCGCCATCAGTGTGTAGGATGAAGCACCGCTCCACCAAAGAATCTGTCCTCTGGTCCCTCGATCACGTGTGTACCTCCAAGAATGACGCCCCTAAGGGAGGAACGACACCAGAGCACCGCCGTCATCCGATCATCCGATCTAGGGTTTCCCTCGGAGGTAGCAAAGAGTGGCCTTGAACTTCTCCATGGCGATGCCTTCAAGAAGGGAACGACGCAGATAGCGCCGCCACCACCGGCCTTAGCAGGAGCCGAAGGCAAGTTTTCACCCAGATCAGTTCGAAGGGATCCAACTCTCGTGCTCGGGCCGCCGTCACCACCAGCACCACTAGGCAGACCCTGGAGTACCGGCATATCAGCGAGCCGCCGGCACCACCGCATCCAGATCGCCGGCCATGCCGGGCCGCCACCATCCCCGGCGCCGTCCGGGTCAGAGGCGGAGCCGCCGACCGCGCACAGGGACCGCCGCCGCCTGCACACGCCGGAGCGCCGCCGAGATCCTAGCACCCGCCACCGCTTGCCGAAGCCAACCGCCCAAGCACTGGCTCCACCATGGAGCCATCAGATCGGGGAGGAAGACGTGCGCCGACCATCCTCGCGTACCCCGCCGCACGCCCGAGCGCTGGCGCCACCGCAGCGCCACCGCGGCGCCATCAGATCGGGATGAGGAGGAGCCCACGCGCTCGCCGCCCCGCGCAGACCACGCCGCCGCCAGCGCCCCAGCGCCACCAAGCAGGGGAGCCCCGCCCAGATCCTGCGCCGGCCCGACCTGTCGCCAAGCCGAGCGCCGCCGTGAGGGCCGGCCGGCCCGCGCCGCCCAGGAGCCTCGCGAGGGGGAAGGGAGCCCCGTCGTCACCGACGCACGCGCGGGCTTTGCCCAGCGGCGGCGAGGGAGAAGGAAGGCGAGGAAGGGGAGCGGCGGCGGCGATCTAGGGTTCCGCCCGGGCCGCTCGCGGGAGCGGCACGGGGGACAGGAGGCACGTCTTCCGTAGAAAAAGGTACGTAGGCAGGGCACGGGGAACCTTGGTTCTGGTGGTTGCTTTATATAAAAAGTGGGGCGAAATTAGGGGAGAGGCGCCCATGGCGGCGGAGGTACCTCTGGCGGATCTCGCCGCCGGGAGATCCTTGGAGAAGGGGAGCGGCTGTCCAAAGGGAGAGTGCGCTGTTGAGGGGAGGAGCACGGGGAACCACATCTCACTGCTGGATGTGGACGACCTCAAGCGAAGATGGCGTGCCATTACAGCGAAAGCGAGAAAGGAAGGTGTGATATTCCGGCGACCAAAATATTATGTAGAAGGCAAGCTGGAGCCGATGGTTGCAGATCTGAAGAACATGGCGTGGGAGAGCCTTGAAGGCGGGTTGGGGAATCGGAGCAAGGAGGAAGGGAGATCCCAGGAGAAGGAGGACCAAGAGGAGGCACTAGTGAAGAAGATCCAGATCATCCCTGTGATTACGGGGCAGACCTGTGCACCGGTAATGGAGCCCTGCGAGCAGAAGAGGAAACCAGCAAAGGTACGAGATTTGTTTGCCATTCCTAAAATTGTAGAAAGTCGGGGATGGAAGGCCACCGGAGAAACTCGGAAGGCCCCGATTGGTGGTGCGGGGAATAGGAAAGAGACCAGGCCTGGTAGTTTCCTTTCTCAGCGATCATCGAAAGATTTTTGGGAGGTGACAGAGAGCAGGGAGGGATTTGGACGACTGAAAAGGAATGATACAGTAGAATCCGGTGAGGAAATCAGGAGAGCAATATTCGGATTCCGGCCTGGTTGGGCTACCTCCGGGGAAGGAAGATTGGAGAAGACGATCCATATAAGGTGTAGAAGAAGGGGAGCCAGCCTCCAGAAGAAAATCGCATCTTCTTCCTTTGTACTCCCTCCGTTCCGAATTACTTGTCTTGGATTTGTCTAGATACGGAGGTATCTAGACTCATTTTAGTGCTAGATACCTCCGTATCTATACAAATCCAAGACAAGTAATTCGGAACAGAGGGAGTAGTTGTGAGCGCCATGGCACCTGCAACCCATCCAAAGAAGAACGCTGCTGAGGAGAAGAGCGAGATCAGGAGCGGTGGAGGGGAAAACATCACCCCCTTTGTACAGCGGCCTGGCAAGGAGCACATGAAGGAGGGGCATGGAGCTGAGACCATGTCCTCGGCTGTCCGTCGGGAGAGAGAAGAAGTTGTGGCGGTGGAGAAGGGGGGCCGACCGACGCCGCTGCTAGCCCCGGAGGAGGCGTTGGGAAAGTTGAGCCTGCTGGATGAGGATGACAATGCTCTGGTAGTGGACTTCAAGGAGGCCGCCAAGAATTTCTGTAAGTGGCTCATTGTCGCTGTGTACCTGACAACCAGGGTGTATAGCCCAAATGCTCTGTTCACCACTATGAGGCGGGTCTGGAAGCTGCGTGGGGACATGACAGAGAAGCCGATGCCGGGCAACCGGTTCATCATTGAACTGCAGCATGAAGGTGACTATCTCCACATCCTACGGGGTGGCCCGTGGATCCATGACAACGACGCCTTGCTGGTGGCGGCGCATGATGGTATGAGGGCGGCTGCGGAGGTCCCCGTCGACATCCTGCCCATGTGGGCTCGCATCTACAAACTCCCGCCGTTCATCATGATGGACGATACCCTCTGCGAGCAAGCGGGCAAGAAGCTGGGAAAGGTGCGGCTGGTCCACACCAACAATAATGGCCGCATCTTAGATCAGTTCCTCCGCATCCGGATCGAGCACAAGGTGGTTGAACCGCTTAGGAGGTGGATAAAGATTGAAGGCAAGGACGGAAAAGATGTTAAAAGATGCCCTGTAAAGTATGAGCGTGTTCCCCACTTTTGTTTTTATTGTGGCATCATTGGGCACACAGAGAAATCATGTCTGATAATAGAAGAGGAGAAGATAGGGCGGTTCTCTACGGAGCAGCGTGCCTTGCCATACAAGATGTTCGAGCACAGGAGCTTCTATATGCCAGGGGAGGTGAGCAGTGCCAAGCGCAACCTCCAGTTTGGTAGGCTTCCTTCCCGGGCTCTTGTGATCGATGCAGAAGATAGAAACGGGAAGAAAGCAGGGGAGACAGAAAAGTTGGGCACCAATCTGAAGGCCACCGACAATGATGAGCGGACGACAACGGACCCCATGATCAAGGCTGTCGTGAAAGGGGTGGTTGCTGCTGTGGAGAACCTCAAGGCCAATGAAGAGGTTGCAGCGGACAGAGTACACGGGATAGCTAACATTCCTGTGCAGGTGAATCCAGAACAACAAGTAAAGTCGAAGACAGTCTGGAATCAGCGTGCCCGTTCTGAACATTCCAGGGCTAGCAGCAATGGGCGTGGGAAGCCCCTCTTCCAGGCGGCCAAAAGGAACCCAGGGTTGGGACGACTGGCTGCAGCTATAAGGGCCGGAGTGGCCAAGCATACTGCTGGCCTTGCTGCTGGTCGTGAAGCCAACATGCCTTCTGATGCCCCCGTTCATCCAGGGGGTGTTGATGGCCTCGTGACCACACCAGCAAATGAGGTGATGGGGGTCGCTGCAATTCAGCAGTTGGTGCTGCATCCATCTGCTGGGGGTGCTACTGATGGGCCAGTGCAGGCAGCGGTGGCCTACTCCCCGATCCGCGGATATGGCAGGAGTGACAGCTCTATTTGCCGTGAGCTTTATGGTCCAGATGACACCAACAGCGCTGCCTGCGTATACTGCCGGAAGAATCAAGTTCTTGGTAAGCGCAGCAGAGAGGACCGAGCTCCAATGATTCTGGATGATGAGAACAACCTGCCAAAGTTCATTTTTGAGAGCAGCAAAAAGAGCAGAGGATCACCCTCGGTGTCGCTGGAGGAGGAGACCAGGAAGGAGGACGCCAGCCATGGGGCCGCTGGTCAACTGACAGGCGCAGATGAGCGTGCCTGTCAGGAGCCATGATGATACTTTGTTGGAACTGCCGGGGCTTGGGCCGACCCCGGAAAGTTCAAGAATTGGTGAGGCTTGTGCATGCTCAGCATCCAAAAATTTTGTTTCTTTCTGAAACTCGTCAAAATAAAAGGTTTGTAGAAGGTCTTAGATGGAGGCTAGGCCTCCATAATGTAGTTTCCTATATAGAAGAAGGCAAAGGGGGTGGCCTAGCTTTGTTCTGGGATGAAAGTGTCGATGTTGAGCTCTTTAAGCTAGGCGAGAGAATTATTGATGTATTCATTTGTAATATGCCCTCTGGAATAAAGTGGAGATGCACCTTTGTTTATGGAGAGCCTCGTACACACTTGCGCCATCTTATGTGGGATCTAATGCGTAAAATGAAAAACTTAACCTCGCCGGACCATGGCTGATGGCAGGCGATTTCAATGAGTGTATGTGGCAGGAAGAGCATTATTCTAGAACGTGTAGAAATAAAAAACAAATGTTTGATTTTAGAGAAATCCTATCCCACTGTGATCTTCATGACTTAGGTTTCTTAGGGGCGCCGTGGACTTTTGACAATGGCCAAGATGGCGACCGCAATGTTAAAGTTAGACTTGACAGGGCGGTGGCGAACCCGGAATGGATGAATATTTCCCAAACAATCAGGTTAATCACATAGTTAGTACAGCTTCAGATCATTGCCCCATTGAGGTGTGCTGTGTGCAGCAACCTGTACACCATCCAGTCAGTCAACAACGTAGATATGAAGCTTTCTGGGAAAAGGATAACAAATTAACTGAAGAAGTTGAGTTGGCTTGGTCAAAGCATCGGCCAGCCAGAGATTTAGGAGATATTACAGCAAACCTATCAGGTGTGATGAGCTCTCTTCACGACTGGAGCAAACGGAATTTTGGTTCTATCACAAAGAAAATAAAGGACCTTCAGAATAAAATTCAGGCTATCAGTCACCGTAATGACAGTTTCGCAAACTCTGAGCGAAAGCGGCTAAGAAAGGAACTAGATGACCTACAAGATAAAGAAGAGATTGCTTGGCGGCAAAGATCAAGAGTGGAGTGGCTGAAGGAGGGCGATCGAAATACAAATTATTTTCATCGAAAAGCTACTTGGCGCGCAAAGAAAAACTCTATCCGGAAGCTTCAAGATGAGGCGGATAACATTATTGACAAAAAAGAGGATTTGGAAGACATGGCCACAAGTTTTTTCCAGGAGCTCTTCACCAAAGATAATCAGATCGAACCTAAGATTATTCTTGACCATGTCCAAGGCCGGGTTAATGCTGCTATGAATGATACGTTATGTAAAGAATTCACTGATGATGAGATTGCAAATGCTTTATTCCAAATCGGGCCACTAAAAGCACCTGGGGCAGATGGCTTCCCGGCTCGTTTTTTCCAGAGACACTGGGCTACATTAAAAGATGATATTATTCGGGTTGTAAAGAAATTTTTTTCGGATGGAGTTATGCCGGATGGGGTGAATGATACAGTTATTGTCCTTATTCCAAAGAAGAAAGATCCAGTTAATTTGAAGGATTTCAGACCAATAAGTTTATGCAATATTGTTTATAAAATCATCGCTAAGTGTCTGGTAAATCGCCTTAGACCTTTCCTCGAGGATATTATATCCCCCACCCAAAGTGCATTCATTCCTGGGAGGATGATTACAGATAACGCCTTAATAGCCTTTGAGTGTATAAATACCATGCAAAAGTCATGTGATGCCAAAGGATCGTTTTGCGCTTACAAATTAGGTCTGACAAAAGCGTATGATCGTGTGGACTGGAACTACCTTGAGGGGGTTCTGAGGAAATTTGGCTTTGTAGACCAATGGATCAGTTGGACGATGAGTTGCGTGACGTCAATCAGGTATGCCGTGAGAATGAACGGGACTATCCTCCAGTCCTTCTCGCCTTCTCGGGGCCTGCGTCAAGGTGACCCGTATTCTCCTTACCTATTCCTGCTCGTCGCCGATGGTCTCTCTACTCTGCTACAATCGGAGATCAACACCGGTCATATTCAGGAGTTCAAAATCTGCAGAGGGGCGCCTGGCATTTCTCACTTACTATTCGCGGATGATAGCTTGTTATTCTTTAAGGCGAATCAGGACCAAGCCTCGAGAATTAAGAATGTACTAACGAGGTATGAAAAGGCTACGGGTCAACTGTTAAGTCCTAGTAAATGCTCTATCATGCTTGGCAAATCCTGTAGTAAGTAGGAAGGAAAGAGAGTGGCTCAGATCCTGGGTGTTCAGAAAATTGATTTTGAAGAAAAGTATCTGGGACTGCCGGTCCCTGAAGGAAGGATGAAGAATGGTAAATTTCAGCCCATTAAAGAGCGTTCATTGAAGAGATGTACGGATTGGTGTGAGAGATATTTATCCAATGCGGCTAAGGAGAGCCTCATAAAATCGGTACTCCAGGCACTATCTACCTATGCCATGAGTGTGTTCAAATTTTCTGCAGGCCTGTGTGAGGAGCTGTCACAGATCACCAGAAACTTTTGGTGGGGGGACGAAAATGATAGAAGGAAGATACACTGGCTTGCCTGGGATAAGTTGCTAATGCCAAAAGAGAAGGGGGTATGGGATTCCGGGACCTCCGCTTATTTAATCAAGCCCTCCTGGCGAAGCAGGCTTGGCGGCTTATCCAATTTCCGGACAGCTTATGTGCGAGACTGCTAAAGGCAAAATATTACCCACATGGCAATCTTGCTGACACTGCTTTTATCCAGAACGCGTCACCGTGCTGGCAAGGAATCTGTCATGGTTTGGATCTCCTTAAGAAAGGCATCGTTTGGAGGATTGGTGAAGGTGATAAAGTCAGAGTGTGGAGAGATAATTGGATCCCAAGGGGAAATTTAAAAATCACTGGGAAACAATCTCATACT
Source organism: Triticum aestivum (assembly GCF_018294505.1). Classification (NCBI taxonomy): domain Eukaryota; kingdom Viridiplantae; phylum Streptophyta; class Magnoliopsida; order Poales; family Poaceae; genus Triticum; species Triticum aestivum. The sequence continues at coordinate 449,887,876 of NC_057804.1, forward strand.
AGGATAAAGTGGGTCTCCGAGCTGATCGATCCAGTGACAAGGACATGGAATGAGGAACTGATTAGGAAAATATTACTACCTCATGATGTTGACGAAGTGCTAAAAATTCGCCTCCCACAGTCTACCTCTGAGGATTTTATAGCATGGCACTTTGAACGCTCAGGTGTCTTTTCGGTTCGCAGTGCGTACAGGCTAGCCGTTAATGACAAGGAGGCGAATCGAGATTTGGGACAAAGCAGTACGGCGCCAACTGGAGAAAGAAAGATTTGGAGCGTGCTTTGGAAAGCAAATGTTCCTCCCAAGATTAGAAATTTTGGGTGGCGACTGGCGACGGAATCACTCGGAGTTCAGACAAGTAGACATAAGAGAGGGTTGGAGCTATTCCCTACATGCTCTATCTGTGGGATGGAACCAGAAGATGGATATCACGCAGTCATGAGATGCACAAAAGCTAAAGCCCTGCGTGACACCATGCGTGAGGTCTGGAACCTTCCCCGGGACACTGATCTCACATGTACGGGGCGTGAGTGGGTCCTTCTAACTCTTGATAAGGCGAATGAGGAGGAGCGTACACACCTCCTCTTCATCTGGTGGCGAGCATGGCACCTTAGAAATAACATTATATTTGGTGACGGGAAAGATACAATAAAGGCATCAGCAGAATTCCTACAAAGTTATGCTAGCTCCTATGCGGCGATCAGAGCGGGACAGTCGCTACCTGACTTTAAAGGAAAAGGAAAAGTGATGCCAGACATTTCATTCCGTGAGACTAAACAGAGAGTTGCAGATTATCAATGGGCCAGACCTAACTCAGGTTGGCTCAAACTAAATGTTGATGCAAGCTTTATTCAGGAGTCAAACCATGGAGCTTGGGGGGCGGTTCTACAAGATACGAACGGGGCGGTGATTGGATCTGCTTGGAACACAATCCATAACTGCGCTAGTGCTGAGGCGGCCGAAGCTGAAGCCTGTCTTGAAGGAATCCGAGATACCATGCAGTTCATAGACCGGCCAGTAGTTATTGAGAGCGACCGTGTGAATGTCATCCAACAAATTTCTTCAAAGGACTTTAATAGATCTCCCATTGGTAGCTTGTGTAGGGAAATTCAGAGTTTGCTGGGCCAACTCCCTGATTTTACTATTGCTAAGATCTCTAGAAATGGCAATAGGGTTGCCCACGCTCTCGCTAGTTTTGGTAGGAGTGGTGTGAGTAAGGGTGTGTTGATCGGTTCAGTTCCAGCCTGCGTGTTGCGACTGGTCGATGATGATTGTAATGAACCTATGTTGATTATTTAATATAATACACACCTTTTTCAAAAAAAAAGCCTTTTTTGGTATTTAAAATGCTTTTGAAAATGTGGAAAAAAAATGCCATGTGGAAAACAATAAAAATGCCATGACAAAAAGATATAAGTTTTATCGCCGTCTCATGCACTGAGTGCTCGAATTTCCAGGGCTTCATGCTCCTGGTCACCGTCTCGTGTGCCGACACGGTGATGCCGATCGACGCCGAAGTGGCAGCGAGCGTCATGTCAATGCCCTTGTCGGTGCCGACTTCCAGCACGCGGTTCTCCGTCGACCTGCTCACGTACAACAACAGGATGTCCGGCTGCATCAGGGGGGGGGGGGGGGGGGGGGGAGCTGCAGCGACATGCGTGACGGGAAGTTCTTCTCGGTGGAGCCGTAGCCTTGCCTTCCCATGAGAGTCTAAGACACCAGCTGTATCACGTCGCACCTGCAAACTAAAGGAAGGGGACAATCCACGCTATCGGGTAGAGTAGCCCCTTCCTTTTGTGTGCTGTTTTGGAGTATAAGAACTTGGTTGAATCTTAGTTTCTTTGGCACGACCGCGTAGAGTAGCTCCTTTTTGTGTGCATTTTTGGCGCGACCGGGTAGAGTAGCCTCTTCTTTTTGTGGGCTTTTAGCCTTTTTTGGCGCATAAGAACTTGGTTGAATCTTAGTTTCTTTGGTGCGATCACGTAGAGTAGCCCCTTTTTTCTGTGCGTTTTTTACGCGGCAGGGTATAGTAGCTCCCTTTTCTTCTTTGCGTTTTTTACGCCCGGAGCCGGGCTCACAGAGATAGGCCACGATTATCGTCAAAACAGAAAGAGCCCGCTTGGGTTCTCATTTTCAAATATCAAAATACTCCAACTCTAGTCACGCTTGGGGCTACTGACGGTGCAATACACCAGGGTGGCCTCTTGGTGGGAAGCCTGGCTGTAGGCTTGTGGCGACAGGAAAAGAAAATAGTTCGAGCTGAAAGTTCAAATCCCATAACTTCTTTTGAACACCCAAATCCCTTAATTGAATATACTGTTGACTCCGTATCATGTTTTTCACTAGTTCAGTAGAAATGAACAAGTGAGCTATGGGCACATCTTCAGATCACAATGTGAGTCCCTGGTCCTTTACTGCTTTACTTTTCACTTCTCAGTCGAGTGCTAGCATATTATCACCATGATAGTGAAAAAAACATACTCCCTATTTATTTATTGTTTGCATATGATCAGTAAATATTCCTGACGGCGACCATTTTATCAGTACGAGATCTCCATAGTTTTATTATTTCTACTACTCTCCAATGGTGAGGTGCAGCAGCTCTCTGAACTCCAGCCTCCTGGTCTCCGTATGCAGCGTCCTCTTCTTGTTTGGCCAGTAGGTGACCCATATCCTACCCTTGATCTCCCACTCCATGGTCTTGCCGGCTGCGGCCGCGCCCATCCTCCAGCACACGCCCTCCCCGTACTCGTCGCCGGCAAAGATGACTCCGCCGCTCCTGGTGAAGGGCCTGGTGGGGCTGGTGTACCGGTTCCTGAACCAGGACCTCGGCTGGAAGAGCTCCAGCTTGGGCGGCTCGCTGGAGAAGACCTCCCTGCCCCCGCCGCCGCTGCCGTGGAGGAACCAGCTCAGTGACGCCGTGTTGCCGTGCACCGAGTGCTCGAACTTCCAGGGCTTCATGGTCCTGGTCACCGTCTCGTGCGCCGACACGCTGATGCCCATCGACGCCGGAGCGGCGGCGAGCGTCGTGTCGATGCCCTTGTCGGTGCCGACCTCCTGGACGGGGTTGTCCGTGGACCTGCTCACGGACAGCGAGAGGATGTCCGACTGCGCCAGGGGGGTGAGCTGCAGCGATATGCGCGACGGGAAGTGCTTCTCGTCGGAGCCGTGGCCTTGCCTCGCCATGAGAGTCTCGGACACCAGCTGTATCACGTCACACCTGCATGCAAAAGACCGATCAGTAAATCATTTAGTGCAGTTCTTGATTAATGCATGGTGAATTGAGTTGCGCGGATCGACCGTATGTTGTCGACGTTGACGGCGACGTCGATCCAGTTCTCCTGGAACGCGACTCTGTACGTGAACTGGATGACGCTCTCGAGCTGCTGGTAGTTGAGCGAGAAGAGCAGTCTCTCGTCTTTGACCAGCTGGTGCTGCTGCTGGTGGTGGTGGTGATGGGACGGGTGGTGCTCCATGGTCATGGCTACGACCGGGCAGTACAGCTGGACCTTCCATAGCCTGCTCGCCGACAGAGCATAGGAGAACGCCGCGAAACGCAGCGGGGACGACGCGCCGGCGCCTGACCGGAGAGCCTCCATGGCCCAGTTAGTGACGCCCAGATTCAGTGAGCGCATCCACTGCTCCTCCAGGTCGGACCCGAGGGCCAGCATAAGCTCCCTCGCCGCGTGGCGCATCTCGTCGCGGGTCAACCGCGCGGTGATCGCGCCGATGAACTCCCGCCGGGGCGTGGACGGAGCCTCGTAGATGCAGACCAGGAACGCCAGGGCCAGGACGGACAGGCTGAGGATCTTGCCCGAACCTTCAGACACATGCACGGCCGGTAGCCTGAAGATGGCCCTGCTGCTAGAGTAAGGCCCGTATCTGAGCACCCCGCAGACGATCTCGAGCAAGAACTGGGCCGCAACGTCTGTGGTATTCGCAGGTTTCAGCTTGGAATAATGGGAGCTCCAGAGCGAGACTGGATCATGATCACGGGACTTGTCACAGATGGAGAAAGACAAACTGAAGGGATGGGTTTCTTCAGATTGTCTGGTGACTACGAGGTTGAGGGATTGGTTTGTCGATGGAGAATTGCATATCTGGAGAGAGTGGGATTCGTCTGCCCTCCAATGCCCGGGGAGGCTTCTGATCCACAGCCAGATGTCAGGAGCAAAGCCAGAAGCCATGGATGGCAGAGGAGGAAGAGCTGGCTCTATGTCTATGGACTCCATGATCACCTATGTCCAATTATATACACAGTTCAAGCCACGAGGTGAAATTAAATCGGGAAAGGACTAAGAAAGTCAAATTATTAGGAACAATTCGATAAGGCAAGTTGAGGACAACTGAAACTCTACTTTCCTACGATTGCAAAGCCCCTTTCAGATGATTTGTAGATTCAGTACTGTCCAATTCAGCACATTGTTGAGTAGTGCAAGGGAACGTTTTCCTGTTAATGGTGCCCAGCCTAGAGCCTACATGTACTGCTTTTTTCGTCAATCTACATCAAGTCTAGTGAAATTACATCAAGGAAAATCAAGCAAGTCTAGTGCAGCGCAGAATGAGATAATCTCCACTAGTTTTCGTTTTTTTTCATGATAAATGGGGCTATTCTCTTTCTTCTAAATATAATATTGCAGTGTTCCTGCTCTTTCTGCATAGCGTTTACAAGAAAAGAAAAACATCTTGAGAATATCCTGCACTAAATAGGGTTTTGCTTTCGCGGTGCAGTTAGGTGCAATGAGGCATCATTCTTCGTGCCTTTGCCATGTGTGAACAGAACCAGATCCTTTTGTCATGAGTAGCTTATTATCATCATCCCTCCGTGTGAGCTTTTTCTCGAGTTAATGGACATACGCTTGATGCTTCAGGTAACATCAGGCAAGAAGTACTTGCTGCATCTCCCGAATCCTAGATAAGCTCACCAACTATTGAAACCATCGCCCCGAATAACTTTCATTCTTCTACGCATCTACCTATGCAGTAGATTGCCTTCACCAAGTGTTATCCGCAAAAGAATCCACCACTAATCACTAGATAACTCTTCTAGATGAAAAGGAAATTTATATAACAGGGTAAAATACATAACTAGCATTGTTACCGTGATTTAAAGAAATGTTCTCACTTTTTGTTGAAAATGGAGATTGACCCCCGACCTCTACACCATTGTGATGCACATAATCATTTTATTAGAAGTTTAGCATCCACCCATTGCAACGAAAGAAGTAAAATATATGACCACAACCGGCCCATAATATAGAAATACATGACCCAAATGCATATCCTATTACTGACACACCAACCAAAACCGGTTGAACGAATCATGTCCGATCGTCTTCCATCGGTTGCACCCAAAGTTCATATAATTCTGAATGTTCATGCGGTGCAGTGAGGACCCGTACCGATCCAAGTTGTAGCCCTGAAAATTACCTGCAAAAATGTTTGGAAGGGTTATTCTATTAGAAACATGGCCATTCCATGAATTCTAAGTTGCCCGTGATAAGGCACATGTTAGAGTAAGTTGTATAGGGATAGGAAAGTAGTTTGAATTGTACTCTATTTTTTTTATCCCTTCTTCTGTTATTCTCTTCTGTAACTGATCGATCTCCTCCTCCTCGATCCTTCCTTGTAAGCTACAGCAAAACCTTTGATATATACAAATGCGGCCCAGACGATGGGTTCTACGCTTTTCATCTCGTTTTACATGGTATCCGAGCCAAAAGGTCTTGAGTTCAAGACCCTGCCAACGCAATATTAAAATAAAAGATCATGTGGCCTACATCGATCTCATGTCTAAGGACTAAAATAGCTTAAACGTGAGGGGGAGTGTTGAAATATATTACCCACCTCCCTCCATCAGTTTGGACTTTTGGATGAGTTGGTTGAAGCATGAATTCAATGTGGTATCAGAGCTTATTTTCAGTGATGTATGGGGTCATGCCAGAGATTCTTTTGGAAGAAAGAAATATTATGTCAGTTTCATTGATGACTATAGCAAGTTACTTGGATTTATTTGCTTAAGTACAAATCTGAAGTCTTTTCTGTGTCTCAAGAGTTTCAAAAACTTGCCGAAAGACACTTTGATAGAAAAAATTTGACAGTCCAAAGTGACTGGGAAGGGGAGTATGAGAAGCTCAATTCTTTCTTTCATAGCATAGGATTGCACATCATGTATCTTGTCTTCATGCTCACCAACAAAACAGCTCCGCTGAGCGGAAACATCGCCACATAGTTGAAGTTGGTCTCTCCCTTCTTGCCCATGCCTCCATGCCTCTCAAATATTGGGATGAAGCGTTCATTACTGCCACCTATCTTACTAATTGTCTCCCTAGTAAAGTCATTGGCAACTCCACTCCATTGGAGCGATTATATCATCAAAAACCCGACTACAACTCTCTCAAAAAAATTGGGTGTACTTGCTATCCCAATTTACGTTCATACAATCATCATAAACTTGAGCTTCGTTCTACTCAATGTGTTTCCTTGGATATAGTAATCTCCACAAAGGGTATAAGTGCCTAGAGATTGCAACTGGACGTATTTATATTTCTCGAGATGTTGTTTTTGATGAAACTCTTTTTCCATTTGCCAAACTTCATCCCAATGCAGGAGCCCTTCTCTGTGCTAAAATAGCACTCCTTCCAGATCACTGGGTTGAATTACATAAAACTGGTCATGTGAAAATTCGTTAGAAAATTGTGTTTTTGATGATGTATATGCAGATTTGGGTCGTCATTTTATGTGTACAGATTTGGACAAAACAGGCACAGGATCCGTGGCTGATTTGCCTGGCAGCGGCACGCGATCCGATGATGATCTCTACGCCAGTCCTGTTGTCTCCACCGACGTGCGATCCGAGGCGGATCGCCCTCCCTCGCATGCAACCAACCGCGCTCGGGCGTATGACCATGTGGAGCCCGGCAGCCCAGCCATGGGGGTGGCCGACAGCCCACACATGGTAGACCCCACCAGCCCAGGCGCGGGAGGGGATGCGTCGCCCCACGGGCCCGCGGATCGAGCCAGCCACAAACAGCGGGACACCTGAGGCGTCAGGATCGCTATCTCCCTCGGATCGGGAGTTGGGATCGTCCGCGCCGAATCCTACAGAGTCCTCTGCACCGGGATCTTCTGCGCCTACAACATTAGTTCTTCACCAGCCTCCTCGCCGGCATACTAGATCGCAGTCATGTATTGTCAAGGATAAAGAATACACTGATGGTACGATAAGGTATGACATAATCAAACGTGCTTTTCTTAGTAGTGTCGGTGAACCAACTCACTTGCATGATGCTCTTGCTCATAAGGATTGGAAAGAGGCTATGGATAATGAATATGATGCACTCATGAAAAATAAAATTTGGTATTTAGTACCACCAAGGAAGGGTAACAATGTTATAGATTGTAAATGGGTATACAAAATAAATAGGAAATCTGATGGAAGCATAGACAAATACAAGGCTTGACTAGTTACCAAAGGTTTCAAACAGAGGTTTGGTATTGACTATGAAGATACATTTGGTCCTATTGTTAAGTCAGCTACTATTCGACTTGTATTGTCTATTGCTATTTTTAGAGGATGGAGTTTACGATAGCTAGATGTTCAGAACGTGTTTCTTCATGGTCTTCTTGAGGAAGAAGTGTTCATGCAGAAGTCACCAGGATATGAGGATCAAAGCACACCACATATGTATGTAAGTTGGATAAAGCTTTGTATGGTTTGAAACAGGCCCCGAGAGCTTGGTACTCAAGATTAAGCATGCAATTACAACAACTTGGGTTCACACCATCTAAAATAGATACCTCATTGTTCTTTTACAATAAAGACAATATCACTATATTTGTTCTTGTTTATGTTGATGATATCATTGTTCAGATGCTACCACTTGTTTGCTTAAAGATCTAAAGTTGGAGTTTGCCCTCAAGGACTTGGATGATCTTCACTATTTCCTTGGCATGGAGGTCAAACAGGTGAAGGATGGTATACATCTCACATGGGAAAAATACACTATTGACATACTCGGGGGAGTAGGACTGGAAAATTGCAAACCTGTGAGTACACCAATTTCAACCTCAGAAAAGCTTACAATTGAAAGTGGAGAAGCACTTGGACCAGAGGATGCAACAAATTACAGAAGTGTTGTAGGTGCTTTACAATATTTAACTCTTACACATCCTGGTATTTCTTACTCTGTGAATAAGGTATGTTAATATTTACATGCACCTAGGACAACTCACTGGACTGCAGTTAAGAGAATTTTGAGGTATCTTAAATATTCAGAAGGACTTGGACTTCAGAATACCAAGTCCTTGTCCATGCTTGTTACTGCATATTCTGATGCAGACTGGGCATGGTGTGCTGATGATAGAAGATCCACAGGTGGTTTTGCTGTGTTTCTAGGAACAAATCTTGTGTCGTGAAGTGCAACAAAACATGCCACTGTCTCAATATCAAGTAATGGGGCTGAATACAAAGCTCTGGCAAATGCTACAGTTGAGGTAATGTGTATACAGACATTACTATATGAACTTGGAATCAAGGCTCCACAGGCTGCGAGATTATGGTGTGATAATATTGGTGCAACATATCTCTCAGCTAATCCTGTTTTTCATGCACGAACAAAACATATTGAAGTTGATTTCCATTTTGTCAGAGAAAGAGTAGCTTGAAAGCTACTTGATATTCGATTTATACCTATTGGAGATCAACTTGCTGATGGCTTCACAAAACCTCTCACTACGAGAAGGTTGGATGATTTTAAGTACAAGCTTAACCTTGGCAAAGTTCATACGGTTCAGATTGAGGGGAGTGTTAGAGTAAGTTGCATAGGGATAGGAAAGTAGTTTGAATTGTACTCTCTTTCTATCCCTTCTTCTGTTATTCTCTTTTGTAACCGATTGATCTCCTCCTCCTCGATCCTTGCTTGTAAGCCACGACAAAACCTTCGATATATATAAACGCGACACATACGAAGGGTTATACGCTTCCCATCTTGTTTTACAACACATACTCCAACTTGAATATGTCCTTTCGTTTTGGGGTTAACTCCAACCAATCAGTTTCCGAACAAATTTGTAATACTAGTAGGTGGCGGTAAATTAAAAGGTACATGGAGCATACTCCAAAGTAAAGAGCCAAATGGGCACGAAGAGAAAAATATGATGAATTGTTTCCTCCTGGTCACAAAAGCAAGTTTTTTTCCATCCCTGCTAAACTTGTTTCCTTGTATTATCTTTTATGAGAATAACCCCTCTCATCACAAACCACAGATAAGATCTTGATTTTAAACCGAACTTTAGTCTCCCATATATGTTTGTCAGTGGAAGACATCTTCGGTATTATAAGATCAGCATACTGCATATAACAATGAAAACACAGTTAGTATTCAACCTCCATCGTTATGCATCAGGTGCTTGCATTAGGTTGACAATCATGAACCTTCATAATAAATGAAGCCACACAGTACATTTATCATCGGTCCGTGAACTAAATATTCAAAGGCCTCGCCCAAAGGCCAAAAGCAACCGATGTGTTTCTCCATTCCACAATATTATAAAGAGTTGGGTATTGCAAAGCTAATGAGATATCTCATAACCAGGTATATGAGAATTGAAAACAAAAATACATTGTGTAGTTTTAAAATATTTATTGAAGATAAGTAGAATACATAGTTGCATGTTGCCCCGCGCCTTGTTGGGTGAATTTGTAGCAATAACTTTGTTGGGAATAAACCGAGAATATAGGGAATAATAATTCTCATCATTCTTGTCATATATAAATTGTATTAGACCTATCAATAATTGGAGGTTGACTACACAACAAATTAAAAAAACTAATGATGTGGGGGGCTTGCATGGGCTTGATGATGTAGAGGGCTTGTATGTGCTGGAAAAGAAATGTGTGGTGACTGAGATGTGTGCATGTTGAGAGAAATAGAGGTACTGGGAATCAACTTTTTAGGTATACTGAAAGATGCCCCACACATTGTTGGTGTCTTGCATGTGCACACGACTAGTTGAAGCACAATTCCATGGGCTTGATGATGTAGAGGGCTTGTATGTGCTGGAAAAGAAATGTGTGGTGAGTGAGATGTGTGCATGTTGAGAGAAACAGAGGTACTGGGAATCAACTTTTTAGGTATACTGAAAGATACCCCACACATTGTTGGTGTCTTGCATGTGCACACGACTAGTTGAAGCACAATTCCCGTGAAGTACTATCTCAGTTTATATATCGTTGTTACTCACACATGAGTCGTTGGGATTCCCCCAAGAGTAAGGATGAAGCAACAAGTAGCAAGTTTCCCCCCAGTTAAGAACCAAGGTTTGTCGAACCAGTAGGAGCTTCTAATGTGCATAGGTCAATAGTACCTGCACACAAGACACAAAGAACACTTGTCCCCAGCACAATAAGAGGGTTTTCAAGCCCCTTGTCTTGCTAGTTACAAGGTAAAACACAAGTGATAGAGATATATAGTAGCAAAAGGTAAAACGGCAAAATAGTGGCAATTGGTGTAGAAAAATTAAGCAATGGAGAATAAACCCCGGGGGCCATAGGTTCACTAGTGACATCTCTCTCAAAAACAACAAGTAGCATGGTAAACAAATATAGTTGGGCAATTGAAAATACTACAATATTTATGACTATGATCTTCATGGTATAATCTCATATAGGCATTAATTATGTGATAAGTAGACCGTTGATTGATACGTCTCCAACGTATCTACTTTCCAAACACTTTTGCCCTTGTTTTGGACTCTAACTTGCATGATTTGAATGAAACTAACCCGGACTGACGCTGTTTTCAGCAGAACTGCCATGATGTTGTTTTATGTATAGAAAAGAAAAGTTCTCGGAATGTCCTGAAAATCCACGGAGGCACTTTTTGGAATTAATAAGAATTATTGGGTGAAAGAAGTACACCAGGGGGGCCCACACCCTGTCCACGAGACAGGGGGGTGCGCCCCCTCCCCCTGGGCGCGTCCCCCTATCTCGTGGGCCCCCTGGACCTTCACCGACCTCAACTCCAACTCCATATATTCATGTTCGGGGAGAAAAAAATCGGAGAGAAAGTTTCATCGCGTTTTACGACATGGAGCCGCCGCCAAGCCCTAATCTCTCTCGGGAGGGCTGATCTGGAGTCCGTTCGGGGCTCCGGAGAGGGGGATTCATCGCCGTCGTCATCATCAACCATCCTCCATCACCAATTTCATGATGCTCACTGCCGTGCGTGAGTAATTCCATCGTAGGCTTGCTGGACGGTGATGGGTTGGATGAGATTTACCATGTAATCAAGTTAGTTTTGTTAGGGTTTGATCCCTAGTATCCACTATGTTCTGAGATTGATGTTGCTATGACTTTGCTATGCTTAATGCTTGTCACTAGGGCCCAAGTGCCATGATTTCAGATCTGAACCTATTATGTTTTCATGAATATATGTGTGTTCTTGATCCTATCTTGCAAGTCTATAGTCACCTATTATGTGTTATGATCCGACAACCCCGAAGTGACAATAATCGGGATACTTCTCGGTGATGACCGTAGTTTGAGGAGTTCATGTATTCACTATGTGCTAATGCTTTGTTCCGGTTCTCTATTAAAAGGAGGCCTTAATATCCCTTAGTTTCCACTAGGACCCCGCTGCCACGGGAGGGTAGGACAAAAGATGTCATGCAAGTTCTTTTCCATAAGCACGTATGACTATTTACGGAATACATGCCTACATTACATTGATGAATTGGAGCTAGTTCTATATCACCCTATGTTATAGCTATTACATGAGGAATCGCATCCGGCATAATTATCCATCACTGATCCATTGCCTACGAGCTTTTCACATATTGTTCTTCGCTTATTTACTTTCCCGTTGCTACTGTTACAACTACTACAAAAACCCAAAAACTATTATCTTTACTTTTGCTACCGTTACCTTTATTATCATACTACTTTGCTACTAAATACTTTGTTGCAGATACTAAGTTATCCAGGTGTGGTTGAATTGACAACTCAACTGCTAATACTCAAGAATATTCTTTGGCTCCCCTTGTGTCGAATCAATAAATTTGGGTTGAATACTTTACCCTCGAAAGCTGTTGCGATCCCATACACTTGTGGGTTATCAAGACTAATTTCTGGCACCGTTCCCGGGGAGCATAGCTCTATTCTCTGAGTCACTTGGGATTTATATCTGTTGATCACTATGAAGAACTTGAAATACGACAGAACTACGATTTTGCCCTCAACTACGAGGGGAGGTAAGGAACTGCCATCTAGCTCTGCACTAGATTCTCCTTCCGTTATTAGTAAGCTTGCGACACCTAAGCCTGCTACTGCTATGAATTCTGATATGTCGCATGTTATTGATGATGCCACTTCTGCTATGCATAATGAAACTACTTTTGTGCGTGATACTACTTTGTCATTAGGTGAATTTCTTGATGAACAACTTGCTAGAGTTAGGGGGAATGAAATTATTGAAGATGCTATTATTGATGATAGTGATGATGAAAATTCTTTAGTTGATTATGAATTGCCTATTGTTCTTGAGGGTTATGTTATGAATGAAGAAGCTGCTAGAGCTATCTTTGCTTGCAATGACAGATATGATCTTAAGAAATTATTAGCTAAATGGAAGCAGCAGTCTCTTAATGCTAGAATGAAACCTGACCCTGCTTTTGCTACTTCACCTATCTGTGTTACTGATAAGGATTATGAATTCTCTGTTGATCCTGAGATTATTCCTTTAGTCGAGTCTGATCCTTTATATGGCGTTGAATCTGAAACTTTTGTGGCACATCTTACCAAGTTGAATGATATAGCTACCCTGTTTACTCATGATGAGAAGTCTCGCTATTATTATATCCTTAAAATATTTCCGTTCTCATTAAAGGGTGATGCTAAGACTTGGTATAATTCTCTTGCTCCTAGTTGTGTGCGTAGTCCCCAGGATATGATTTATTACTTCTCTGCTAAATATTTCCCTGCTCATAAGAAACAAGCTGCCTTATTATGTCTACTACACAACCTTCTTCTTGTAGACGTTGTTGGGCCTGCAAGTGCACATGTTTGTAGGACAGTAGCAAATTTCCCTCAAGGTTTATCAATCTGTGGGAGGCGTAGGATGAAGATGGTCTCTCTCAAACAACCCTGCAACCAAATAACAAAAAGTCTCTTGTGTCCCCAACACACCCAATACAATGGTAAATTGTATAGGTGCACTAGTTCGGCGAAGAGATGGTGATACAAGTTCAATATGGATGGTAGATATAGGTTTTTGTAATCTGAAATAATAAAAACATCAAGACTAAAGATAAAAGTGAGCGTAAATGGTATTGCAATGATAGGAAACAAGGCCTAGGGTTCATACTTTCACTAGTGCAAGTTCTCTCAACAATAATAACATAGATAGATCATATAACAAGCCCTCAACATGCAACAAAGAGTCACTCCGAAGCCACTAATAGCGGAGAACAAAGTAGAGATTATGGTAGGGTACGAAACCACCTCAAAGTTATTCTTTCGGATCAATCTATAAAAGAGTTTGTACTAGAATAACACCTTAAGACACAAATCAACCAAAACCCTAATGTCACCTAGATACTCCATTGTCACCTCAAGTATCCGTGGGTATGATTATATGATATGCATCACACAATCTCAGATTCATCCAACCAACATAAAAGTACTTCAAAGAGTGCCCCAAAGTTTCTATCGGAGAGTCAAGAACGTGTGCCAACCCCTATGCATAGGTTCGCAATGTCACAAAACCCGCAAGTTGATCACCAAAACATACATCAAGTGGCACATGATATCCCATTGTCACCACAGATAATCACGGCAAGACATACATCAAGTGTTCTCATAAAAGACTCAATCCGATAAGATAACTTCAAATGGGAAACTCAATTCATCACAAGAGAGTAGAGGGGGAGAAACATCATAAGATCCAACTACAATAGCAAAGCTCGGGATACATCAAGATCGTGCCATAGAGGAACACGAGAGAGAGAGATCAAACACATAGCTACTGGTACATACCCTCAGCCCCGAGGGTGAACTACTCCCTCCTCGTCATGGATAGCACCGGGATGATGAAGATGGCCACCGGTGAAGGATCCCCACCTCCGACAGGGTGCCGGGAAGGGCTCCCGAGAGGTTTTTGGTGGCTACAAAGGCTTGCGGCGGCGGAACTCCTGATCTATCTTCTGTTCTGGAAGTTTTAGGGTATGTATGTATATATGGGTGAAAGGAGTATGTTGGTGGAGCTACGGGGGCCCCACAAGGCAGGGGGGCGCGCCCGGGGGGGTGGGCGTGCCCCCCACCCTCGTGAGCACCTCCCGTATCTTCTGACGTGGGGTCCAAGTCCATCAGGTGGGTTTCCTTCCAAAAATAACTTCTCGAGTTGATTTCGTTCCGTTTTGACTCCGTCTGATATTCTTTTTCCTCGAAACACTGAAATAGGCATAAAACAGCAAATCTGGGCTGGGCCTCCGGTTAATAGGTTAGTCCCAAAAATAATATAAAAGTGGATAATAAAGCCCAATATAGTCCAAAACAGTAGATAAAGTAGCATGGAGCAATCAAAAATTATAGATACGTTGGAGACGTATCACCTTACGGGAAATATATAATTTTGTGCAAATCAAAGAAGAGAGTCTCCCACAAGCTTGGGGGAGGCTTATCCGGTTACTTAATGCTTTGCCTGATCATCCTCTTAAGAAAAATGAAATACTTGATATCTTTTATAATGGACTAACTGATGCTTTCAAGGACTACTTGGATAGTTGTGCTGGTTGTGTTTTCATGGAAAGAACAGTCGACGAAGCTAAAATATTATTGAATAATATGTGGACTAATGAAAATAATTGGACTCTTCCTGAGCCAATTCCTGAAGCAATTCCTAAACCAATTGAGCCAACTTCTGAGCCTATTCCTAAACCCACTCCGAAGAAGAGAGGTGTTTTATTTCTCAGTCCTGAAGATATGCAAGAGGCAAAGAAATCAATGAAAGAAAAAGAAACCAATAAAAAATCACTAAAATTAATATTCAACATTTAATACTAAATGCCTCTGCATATTTAATACTCCTATCCTCAAATAGAATCATTAAACAAGCAAACATATGCAAACAATGCAACCATAACAGCAATCTGCCAAAACAGTAAAGTCTGTAAAGAATGCAAGAGTATCAATACTTCCCTGACTCCCAAAATTATGAACTAAAATTCCCACTGTAATAAATTTATCAGAGCTCATTATGCAAAAAGATTCAACATTATACCACTCTCTGACTTTTCTAGGGAATTTTTGCAACAGCGGTAAACTTTCTGTTTTCAAACAGCAACATGTATACTAGCAAAATAAGCATGGCAAAGGCTATCCTTGACTTCTTTATTGAAACTAAAGATGCAAAACATTATCCTAATTAACAGAAAGCAAATACTAACAAAATAAAATGACGCTCCAAGCAAAACACATATCATGTGGTGAATAAAAATATAGCTCCAAGTAAAGTTACCGATGGTACGAAGACGAAAGAGGGGATGCCTTCCGGGGCATCCCCAAGCTTAGGCTCTTGGTTATCCTTGAATATTACCTTGGGGTGCCTTGGGCATCCCCAAGCTTAGGCTCTTGCCACTCCTTATTCCATATTCCATCAATTCTTTACCCAAAACTTGAAAACTTCACAACACAAAACTTAACAGAAAACTCGTGAGCTCCGTTAGCGAAAGAAAACAAAACACCACTTCAAGGTACTGTAATGAACTCATTCTTTATTTATATTGGTGTTAAACCTACTGTATTCCAACTTCTCAATGGTTTATAAACTATTTTACTAGCCATAGATTCATCAAAATAAGCAAACAACACATAGAAAATAGAATTTGTCAAAAACAGAACAGTCTGTAGTAATCTGTATCAAACCTATACTTATGGAACTCCAAAAATCCTACCAAATTAGGAAGTCCTAAGCAATTCGTGTACCAATCCAGATCAAAAAGAATCAGATCAGAATCACATTTATGTGAATTAACAAAACTAATTTACTAGGTGCAAAAGTTTCTGATTTTCAGCAGGATCAACACAACTATCACCGTAAGCCATCCTAAAGGTCTTACTTGGCACTTTATTGAAACAAAAGCTATAAAACATGATTACTACAGTAGAATAATCATGTGGACACACAAAAATAGTAAGGGTAAATATTGGGTTGTCTCCCAACAAGCGCTTTTCTTTAATGCCTTTCTAGCTAGGCATGATGATGACAATGATGCTCACATGAGCGTCATGAAGCATATGACTAGCACATTTAAGCCTAACCCACTTCCTATGCATAGGAATTTTGTGAACAAACAACTTATGGGAACAATAATCAATAAGCATAAGAAGATAAAACAAGCATAACATCAAGATTTTAAACACATAGAGAGGAAACTTGATATTATTGCAATTCCTACAAGCATATATTCCTCCCTCATAATAATGTTCAGTAGCATCATGAATGAATTCAACAATATAACCAGCACCTAAAGCATTCTTTTCACGATCTACTTGCATAGAAAATTCACTACTCTCCACATAAGCAAAATTCTTCTCATGAATAATAGTGCGAGTATCATAAGAGACATGAACACTAAAAATTGTTTCCACATTAAAAGAGTAATGTTCAGAAAAAGGGTAATCATAATCATGACAAGATTTGTAAATATAATCATCACTACTTTTTATAGCATAAGTTTCATCACAATAATCATCATAAGTAGCAACTTCGTTCTCATCATAATCGATTGAAACCTCTCCCAAGATAGTGGAATCACTAAATAAAGTTGACACTCTTCTAAATCCACTTCCGTATTCATCACAATAAAATTTAACATCCTCCAAAATAGTGGGATCACTACTTCCTAAAGTTGACTCTTCCGAACCCACTTTCATCAATATAATCATCATAGTTAGGAGGCATGCTATCATCATAACAACTTTGCATATCAAAACTTGGGATGCTAAAAATATCATCTTCATTAAACATAGCTTCCCCAAGCTTGGGCCCTTTCATATCATAAGCATAATCACTCTCATCATTAAAAATATTGATAGCACCAATAGTATAGCAATTATCATCATCACAATGAGTAATAGGAGCAACATCATTTGGGAGGGATACCTTTCTACCTTTGTTGCTCCTTCTTTTCTTTTTCTTCTTCACATTATGTGTAGGTTCAACCTTCCTCTTTGAGCTCCTTATTGATGAGATTGGTTGAATAGAAAGCTCCCCCTCGTTACCTGATTCATCATAAGAAATAATAGGAGGATATTGAGAAGTCTCTTCCCTTTCGTTAGTATTCTCTTCATCCTCTATTTGTTTTCTTTTCTTTATGTAATTGGCAATATAAGGATTATCAATGCAATTCACTGCATAATACATATAAATTTTCTCTAGATCAAAATGAAGAACTCTATCAAGAGCAAATTCTGGAATAACCTTGGTTATATGTTTCATTTCTTCATAACCCAAGAGCAAACTAAGTTCATTATGATGTGCAAGGGAAATCAAGTCATCACAATTTTTGGACACGATACGATCATGAAACAATTTGCATTGGGTACTAAAATGATCACGTTCATTGCAAAGTTCACAAGTAGGGCTAAGAAAAGATAAATTTTCAGCACACTCATCTAGCTCTTCTTGCAACAATTTGGTTTATAAGTACTTATGCCTCTTGCAATATCTATCTTCCCTATTTTGTGTGTTCATGCAAACATGCACTCCACAAAAGTTGGCATGCTCATAAGAGATATTTTCATCATAACTAGTGAAATCATCAGTAGCATCATGGATATTCAAAGAATTCGTACTAACAACACTGCAATCATGCTCATCATTCAAATATTTAGTGCCAAACAATTTAGAGATTTCTTCTTCTAGCACTTGAGCACAATTATCCTTTCCATCATACTCACGAAAGATATTAAAAAGGTGAAGCGTATGAGACAAACTTAACTCCATTTTTTTGTAATTTTCTTTTATAAACTAGACTAGTGCTAAAACAAGAAACAGAAAGATTCAATTGCAAGATCTGAAGATATACCTTCAGGCACTCACCTCCCCGGCAACGGCGCCAGAAACTGCTTGATGTCTACTACACAACCTTCTTCTTGTAGACGTTGTTGGGCCTGCAAGTGCACAGGTTTGTAGGACAGTAGCAAATTTCCCTCAAGTGGATGACTTAAGGTTTATCAATCCGTGGGAGGCGTAGGATGAAGACGGTCTCGCTCAAACAACCCTGCAACCAAATAACAAAAAGTCTCTTGTGTCCCCAACACACCCAATACAATGGTAAATTGTATAGGTGCACTAGTTCGGCGAAGAGATGGTGATACAAGTGCAATATGGATGGTAGATATAGGTTTTTGTAATCTGAAATAATAAAAACAGCAAGGTAACTAAAGATAAAAGTGAGCGTAAACAGTATTGCAATGATAGGAAACAAGGCCTAGGGTTCATACTTTCACTAGTGCAAGTTCTTTCAACAATAATAACATAGATAGATCATATAACAAGCCCTCAACATGCAACAAAGAGTCACTCCAAAGCCACTAATAGTGGAGAACAAACGTAGAGATTATGGTAGGGTACGAAACCACCTCAAAGTTATTCTTTCGGATCAATCTATAAAAGAGTTTGTACTAGAATAACACCTTAAGACACAAATCAACCAAAACCCTAATGTCACCTAGATACTCCATTTGTCACCTCAAGTATCCGTGGGTATGATTATATGATATGCATCACACAATCTCAGATTCATCCAACCAACATAAAAGTACTTCAAAGAGTGCCCCAAAGTTTCTATCGGAGAGTCAACAACGAGTGCCAACCCCTATGCATAGGTTCCCAATGTCACAAAACCCGCAAGTTGATCACCAAAACATACATCAAGTGGCACATGATATCCCATTGTCACCATAGATAATCACGGCAAGACATACTCAAGTGTTCTCATAAAAGACTCAATCCGATAAGATAACTTCAAAGGGGAAACTCAATTCATCACAAGAGAGTAGAGGGCGAGAAACATCATAAGATCCAACTACAATAGAAAAGCTCGGGATACATCAAGATCGTGCCATAGAGGAACACGAGAGAGAGAAAGATCAAACACATAGCTACTGGTACATACCCTCAGCCCCAAGGGTGAACTACTCCCTCCTTGTCATGGATAGCACCGAGATGATGAAGATGGCCATCGGTGAAGGATCCCCCCCTCCGGCAGGGTGCCGGGAAGGGCTCCCGAGAGGTTTTTGGTGGCTACAAAGGCTTGCAGCGGCGGAACTCCCGATCTATCTTCTGTTCTGGAAGTTTTAGGGTACGTATGTATATATGGGTGAAAGGAGTACGTCGGTGGAGCTACAGGGGCCCCACGAGGCAGGGGGCGCACCCGGGGGGGTGGGCGCGCCCCGACCCACGTGAGAACCTCCCATATCTTCTGACGTGGGGTCCAAGTCCATCAGGTGGGTTTCCTTCCAAAAATAACTTCTCGAGTTGATTTCGTTCCGTTTTGAATCCGTCTGATATTCTTTTTCCTTGAAACACTTAAATAGGCATGAAACAGCAAATCTGGGCTGGGCCTCCGGTTAATAGGTTAGTCCCAAAAATAATATAAAAGTGGATAATAAAGCTCAATATAGTCCAAAACAGTAGATAAAGTAGCATGGAGCAATCAAAAACTATAGATACGCTGGAGACGTATCACCTTACGGGAAATATATAATTTTGTGCAAATCAAAGAAGAGAGTCTCCCACAAGCTTGGGGGAGGCTTCTCCGGTTACTTAATGCTTTGCCTGATCATCCTCTTAAGAAAAATGAAATACTTGATATCTTTTATAATGGACTAACCGATGCTTCCAAGGACTACTTGGATAGTTGTGCTGGTTGTGTTTTCAGGGAAAGAACAGTCGACGAAGCTGAAATATTATTGAATAATATGTTGACTAATGAAAATAATTGGACTCTTTCTGAGCCAATTCCTGAAGCAATTCCTAAACCAATTGAGCCAACTCCTGAGCATATTCCTAAACCCACTCCGAAGAAGAGAGGTGTTTTATTTCTCAGTCCTGAAGATATGCAAGAGGCAAAGAAATTAATGAAAGAAAAAGGTATTAAAGCTGAAGATGTTAAGAATTTACCACATATTGAAGAAATACATGGTCTTAATATACCGCCTGTTGAAGAACCACATTGTCTTGATAACCCGACACAGGTAGTAAAGGTAAATTCTCTCTATAGATATGATAAAGTTGAAATCCCCTCTACTAAATTTCATAGCCCCTGCTTAGATGAATTTGATGACTTTATGGCTAGACAAGAAAGTTTTAATGCTTATGTTGGTAGAGAGTTAAAGAATAATGCTTTCGAGATAGGACGTGTGAGCGATAATATGGCTAGAGTTAAAGGTGAACTCAAACTCATTAGCAAATATACTTCTATGGTTGCTACTCAAGCTGAGCAAGTACTCAAAGCTCAAAATGATTTGCTTGATGAATTAAATAATAAAAATGACTTTGGTGTTAGAGTGGCTACTAGAACTGGTAGAATGACTCAGGAACCTTTGTATCCTAAAGGCCACCCTAAGAGAATCGAGCAAGATTCTCAAAGAAACAATTTAGAGTCACCTAGTTCTTCTAAAAAGAAGAAAAAGAACAATGATAGAACTTTGCATGCTTCTAGTGAACCTACTGTAGTCACACCTGAGAATCCCAATGATATTTCAATTTCTGATGCTGAAACACAATCAGGTGATGAACATGAACCTAGTGATAATATTAATGATAATGTTCATGTTGATGCTCAACCTAGCAAAAACAATGAAGTAGAGATTGAACCTGCTGCTGATCTTGATAACCCACAATCAAAGAATCAACGTTATGATAAGAGAGATTTTGTTGCTAGGAAGCACGGTAGAGAAAGGGAACCTTGGGTTCAGAAACCCATGCCCTTTCCTCCTAAACCATCCAAGACAAAGGATGATGAGGATTTTGAGCGCTTTGCTGAAATGATTAGACCTATCTTCTTTCGTATGCGCTTAACTAATATGCTGAAAGTAAATCCTTATGCTAAGTATATGAAGGATATCATTACAAATAAAAGAAAGATACCAGAAGCTAAAATTTTGACCATGCTTGCTAATTACACTTTTAAGGATGGAATACCAAAGAAACTTGGAGATCCGGGTGTACCAATTATACCATGCTCCATTAAAAGAAATTATGTTAGAACTGCTTTATGTGATCTTGGAGCCGGTGTTAGTGTTATGACTATCTCTCTATATCGTAGACTTGAATTGAATAAGTTGACACCTACTGAAATATCTTTTACAAATGGCTAATAAATCAACTGCTATACCTGTCGGTATTTGTGAGGATGTGCCTATTGTGGTTGCAAATGTCACTATCTTAACGGACTTTGTTATTCTTGATATTCCCGAGGACGATAGTATGTCGATTATCCTTGGTAGACCTTTTCTTAATACTGTAGGAGCTGTTATTGATTGCAACAAAGGCAATGTCACTTTTCATGTTAATGGTAATGAGCATATGGTACACTTTCCGAGGAATCAGTCTCAAGTTCATAGCATCAATTCTATTGGAAAAGTTCCAACTATTATTATTGGAGGTTTTGAATTTCCTCTCCCTACTGTCAAGAAAAAGTATGATATTCTTATTGTTGGGGATTTTCATATCCCCGTTGAGGTAACTTAGTGTTATTCGAAATTTCTCCGGTTCCATGTTATTCGGAATGAGTTTGTTAACAAGACTTGATCAACCTTGTTAGTGGATTCATTTTGATGATCACGAGATGGATGAAACTAGAAGGCACAACCTTCTGTACCCTCTTTTTACTTTCTATTATTTAGAATAAATAAAGCAAAAATAGTATTATCCGTCTGTTTTTTGAATTATCCGTGCATTAAAAAATATCCCGAAAATAGAAGTGCTCCAAATGCCCTGCAAATTTAATATGATTTTTATGGAATATTTGAGGATTTTAGGCCCTGAAAACACTCTAGGAGGGGCAAGCACCAGGCCACGAGAGTGGAGGGCGCGCCCACCCCACCTGGGCGCGCCCCCTGTCTCGTGGGCCCCTGGTGGCCCCCTCCACTTATGCCAGCACCCACACACTTCATCTTCTACCCAAAAAAATCCCCATCCATCTCAAGCACGAGTTCTAGCTCATTTTGCTGCGATTTTCGATCTCCCTGCTCAAAGCTCCATTCACAAAACTGCTTTGGGAGATTGTTGCTTGGTATGTGACTCCTTCATTGGTCCTCTAGTGCTTTATTCGTTGCAAATTTTTGCTGCATAGGTGACCATGTTCTTGAGCTTGCATGTTAAATTTATGAGGTCCCAAGCAATTCCAATGCATGATATAGGCTCTAGGCACTTGTAGGAGTAGTTGCTACCAATCTTGTTTAGTTTTATTCACTTCTATTTTGAAGTTACTAAAATTTCAGAATTATTTCAGAGAAAAAAATTATGCTTAGAAGAATGTACCAAGGTGGTTCCTCGGTGAAGAAAGGGCCCAGGATTGCCATACGTGAGAAAGATGTTGAATTGTTAAGGGATGCGGATGTACGAGCCTGTGAGTAGCCATCCGATAATTTTATGGTCGGAGCAGGCTTTAAGGAGGAATTTGACGCGTTTGTGCGTAATGGCGAGCTGGAGGACTTCTTACAAGATAAGTGTCCTCGGTACTATCAATTGACTGATTCCTTTGTGCGGACGTTTAAATATAACTGTGCGTGTAATTCTCCTAGTGTCATATTTGATATTTATGATACATCTTATACCATGGACTTAGAGGATTTTACAACTGCTTGCAAACTCCCGTAGTGGGGTAATATTAATGATCCTCACAAATCTGAATTTAGAGATTTCCTTGCTACTATTACTATGGGAGAATCTAGGGATATTGCACAAGCTACCATAGGGAGCATTCATTTTCCTGCTATACATTATTTTGCTCTCTTTATTGGTAGATGCATTAACGGTAAGGATGAAGCATGTCACATGTGTGTCCCTGATCTGTGTGTCCTCAAGAGTGTTGTGTTAGGTTATAAAGGTTATAACTTGGGGGCAATAGTTGCACGTAGGTTGCAGAATAATAGTAGAAAGGGAAATTTATTTGGAGGAATTTATGCAACCCGTGTGGCTAATTATATTGGTATAGCCCCACGAGAGGGAGATATGATAATACCTCCTGTTTATTTGGATTCTGAAGCTATGGTCAATCATCAATTTCTTGGGAGGAATGAACAATTCCTCCAATATCGACTAATCTATGACAGACGCAATGTCGTCCATGTTACTCTTCCTGCTCCCTACCTTTTTGATTATCAGGCAAAAGGAAGATATGTTGTCACCAGGGAGGAAGCAGCTGAACACGAGGGGAGAGCGGAGGCAGCTCGCCAACACGCCGCAGCTCAGGAGGCGGTTGCCGCTGCATCTCAGTACGACCCTAGTTTCACTTACGGATATCAGCCAGGCGGTCCATGGTATTAGACCAACTTAGGCCAAAAGCCTAAGCTTGGGGGAGTACGTATGTCTCACCGACTTTACATTCATGTTCACACACTAGTCGTCGGTGTTCATACTCTTTCATTGTATTATCCATGCTAGTTTAAATTTCTTTTTCTAGTTTTCTTCTTGTGTGTTTGATAAACCTTGAGAAAAACCAAAAAAATAGTTAGTTTAATTTCCATGCTTGTAGTAGAAATTAAAATGAAAACCCAAAAAGATTTCTAGTTCTTCTTCTTACTTGTTGGGAGCTTTCCTGTGTAAATAGTTTTATTTTCTTTTCTTTCCTTTAGGGGTCGAGAAGACCATATTGAAAATGTTTAGTGGCTCTCGTATGCATGATTGTTTATTTAACTTAGAGCCCATATTACTTGTCTTCTCTCTTGAATTGAATGCTTGCAGATTCCAGCCTAGTCCAATGCACGTGCACTTTTATTATTATACACATCGTTCGGTCGTGCAAGTGAAAGGCAATAATGACGATATATGATGGACTTATTGGGATGAGAAAAGCTGGTATGAACTCGACCTCTCTTGTTTTTGTAAATATGATGAGTTCATCGTTTCTGAGTCAGCCTATTATGAGGTAAACATATTTGCAATAACATGAGATTATAGTTGCTTGTGCCATGCTTGATTAGCTATGAGTTATAATGGTTTACCTTGCGTGCCAACATGCTATTAGAATGATTATGATGTGGTATGATGGGATGGTATCCTCCTTTGAATGAATTAAGTGACTCGACTTGGCACATGTTCACGCATGTAGTTGAATCAAATCAACATAGCCTTCATGATATTTATGTTCATGGTGGATTATATCCTACTCATGCTTGTATTCGGTGTGAATTAATTTTAATGCATGTTTATGACTGTTGTCGCTCTCTCAGTTGGTCGCTTCCCAGTCTTTTGCTAGCCTTCACCTGTACTAAGCGGGAATACTGCTTGTGCATCCAAACTCCTTAAACCCCAAAGTTGTTCCATATGAGTCCACTATACCTTCCTATATGCGGTATTTACCTGCCGTTCCAAGTAGATTTGTATGTGCCAAACTCCAAACCTTCAAATGCAATTCTGTTTTGTATGCTCGAGCAGCTCATGTTACAACTAGGGCTGCCTATATCTTCCATGCTAGGTGGGTTATTCTCAAGAGGAGTGGACTCCGCTCCTCATTCATGAGAAAGGGCCGGTAACCGGGATGCCCAGTCCCATGATCCAAAAAGATCAAAGCAAATCAAAATAATTAAACAAAACTACCCGAGGGCTGTTGTTAGTTGGAGGCACTCGGTTATTTCGAGCAAGTCATGGATTGATGCTTGTTGGTGGTTGGGGGAGTATAAACAATTACCATTCTATTTGGGAACTGTCTAGAATGCATGTAGTATGGAAGATACAGCCATCTCATAGTTGTTGCATTGACAGCGAAAGTATGCCGCTCAAAATGTTATTCAATCTCTATTTTAAAATCGAGCTCTGGCACCTCTACAAATCCCTGCTTCCCTCTGCGAAGGGCCTATCTATTTACTTTTATGTTGAGTCATCACCCTGCTTATTAAAAGCACCCGCTGGAGAGCACACTGTCATTTGCATTCATTACTATTGGTTTATATTGGGTATGACTTGACTGGATCTTTTTTACCATGAATTACAATGTTTAGTCAGTCCTTGATCTTTAAAGATGCTCTGCATTTATGTTTTGTGATCTCAGAAAGGGCTAGCGAGATACCTTTTGGTTATATCATGTTATGATTGTTTTGAGAATGTGTTGTCATCTGAGTTTTATTATTATGGCTCGCTAGCTGATTATGCTATTGATATGAGTAATTGTGAGACCTAAGTGTTATTGTGAGTATGGTTAGTTCATAATATTTGCTGAAACTTGAATGCTGGCTTTTCATGTTTACAACAACAAGAGAAAACAGAGTTTGTAGAAGTTTTTCTTTATCACTTTCAGTTTATCAACTGAATTGCTTGAGGACAAGCAAAGGTTTAAGCTTGGGGGAGTTGTTACATCTCCAACGTATCAACTTATTCAAACACTTTTGCCCTTGTTTTGGACTCTAACTTGCATGATTTGAATGAAACTAACCCGGACTGACGTTGTTTTCAGCAGAACTGCCATGATGTTGTTTTATGTGTAGAAAAGAAAAGTTCTCGGAATGTCCTAAAAATCCACGGAGGCACTTTTTGGAATTAATAAGAATTATTGGGCGAAGAAGTACACCAGGGGGCCCACACCCTGTCCACGAGACAAGGGGATGCGCCCCCTCCCCCTGGGCGCGTCCCCCTATCTCGTGGGCCCCCTGGACCTCCACCGACCTCAACTCCAACTCCATATATTCACGTTCGGGGAGAAAAAAATCGAGAGAAAGTTTCATCGCGTTTTACGACATGGAGCCGCCGCCAAGCCCTAATCTCTCTCGGGAGGGCTGATCTGGAGTCCGTTCGGGGCTCCGGAGAGGGGGATTCATCATCGTCGTCATCATCAACCATCCTCCATCACCAATTTCATGATGCTCACCGCCATGCGTGAGTAATTCCATCGTAGGCTTGCTAGATGGTGATGGGTTGGATGAGATTTACCATGTAATCAAGTTAGTATTGTTAGGGTTTGGTCCCTAGTATCCACTATATTCTGAGATTGATGTTGTTATACTTTGCTATGCTTAATGCTTGTCACTAGGGCCCGAGTGCCATGATTTCAGATCTGAACCTATTATGTTTTCATGAATATATGTGTGTTCTTGATCCTATCTTGCAAGTCTATAGTCACCTATTATGTGTTATGATCCGACAACCCCGAAGTGACAATAATCGGGATACTTCTCGGTGATGACCGTAGTTTGAGGAGTTCATGTATTCACTATGTGCTAATGCTTTGTTCTGGTTCTCTATTAAAAGGAGGCCTTAATATCCCTTAGTTTCCACTAGGACCCCGCTGCCACGGGAGGGTAGGACAAAAGATGTCATGCAAGTTCTTTTCCATAAGCACGTATGACTATTTACGGAATACATGCCTACATTAGATTGATGAATTGGAGCTAGTTCTATATCACCCTATGTTATAGCTATTACATGAGGAATCGCATCCGGGATAATTATCCATCACTGATCCATTCCCTACAAGCTTTTCACATATTGTTCTTCGCTTATTTACTTTCCCGTTGCTACTGTTACAACTACTACAAAAACCCAAAAACTATTATCTTTACTTTTGCTACCGTTACCTTTATTTTCATACTACTTTGCTACTAAATACTTTGTTGCAGATACTAAGTTATCCAGGTGTGGTTGAATTGACAACTCAACTGCTAATACTCAAGAATATTCTTTGGCTCCCCTTGTGTCGAATCAATAAATTTGGGTTGAATACTTTACCCTCGAAAGCTGTTGCGATCCCCTACACTTGTGGGTTATCATTGATCCAACTATAGCTACTACTAATGCACCACCCCAAAACCGCTATCCAGCATGCATCTCGGGTATTAAGTTTACAAGAAACAAAATGCCAAGTAAGCAAGATGACATAATGTAGACAGGAAGAAGTCAATCAATATGACGAAACCCTACCGTTTTACCCTTGTGGCAACAATACAATATGTGTCTTGGACCTTATTGTCACTAGGCTAGATCACTGCAAGATTGAACCCACTACAAAGCACCACCCCCTCTAAAGAAAAACCCATCGAACTTGGCCAAAGAAGATAGATAGATAGATGAGCATGCAAAGCTATTTAATTATACAAGAAATAAAACCTCAAAAAATTCAATTGATTTCATTGAACAATCTGGTCATAAAATGACAATTCGTCATGTCCCAACAAACACACCATCGATTACATCGAATTGATGCGATCATGTGAGAAAGCTCACGGGAACATGATATTAAAGATCCAAACAGAGAGAGAGTGTAATCTAGCTACTACTATGGACCCATAGGTCCTGATGGAACTACTCACACATCATCATGGAGGCAGCAAGGTTGATGAAGAAGACTCCGGCAATGGCTTCCCCCTCCGGTGGAGCTTCGAAAAAGGCCTCCAAATGGGATCTTCATGTAATAGGAGTTTGTGATGGCGATAAATTCTTCTAGAAGCATGACGAATAGTTTCAGTATTTATAAGAATTTATGGAGGTGGAATCAGGTTAAGGCGGTCCAGGGGGTCCCACATGGGCAGGTGGCGCCCCCTAGGCTGCGTAGGGCACCCGTGTGGGCCTTGGAAACTCGTCTCGAGGTGTCCTGAAGCTTAGTGTGTTTCTTGTTGCCGCCAAAAAACATATTAAATCGAGAACTTATTTTGATCGCCATAGATATTGATTTCCCGTGAAACCAAAAACAATTAGAAAAAAGGAACTGAGCACTAAATTAATAGGTTAGTCCATTAAAATAATATAAATTGCTAAAAAAGTACATAAAGTGATAATATAATAGCATGAAATAATTAAAAAACTATAGATACGGTTGAGATGTATCAATCATCCCAACAAAGAGCATAGGTGAGTGTTATAGTGAGTGTGTTTATTGCACTCAAGGTGTCACTAGTCTCGAGTGAATTGACTAGTATGGGATCCAAGACTTGAGATGGTAATGGTGAAATAGGTGTTAGTGTTTGCAAAGGAGTGTGAAATAGCTGAGTATAAACTACTATAAGTGAAAACATAAAGTAAGCGGTGTTCCATGCAAATTTAGAATGGAAGAGATTTAGTTCATGGTAAAAAAATAGTGGAAGTGCCATGTGCAATGGTAATGTAGTGTTGCCCTTCGCAATGAGTGTTCGTTGGGTGAATCACCTTTGTATAGCCTGTTGGAAATATGCCCTAGAGGCAATAATAAAAGGATTATTATTATATTTCCTTGTTCGTGATAATTGTCTTTTATTCATGCTATAATTGTATTATCCGGAAATCGTAATACATGTGTGAATACATAGACCACAATACGTCCCTAGTAAGCCTCTAGTTGACTAGCTCGTTGGTCAACAGATAGTCATGGTTTCCTGACTATGGACATTGGATGTTGTTGACAACGGGATCACATCATTAGGAGAATGATGTGATGGACAAGACCCAATCCTAAGCATAGCACAAGATCGTGTAGTTCATTTTGCTAGAGCTTTTCCAATGTCAAGTATCTCTTCCTTAGACCATGAGATCGTGTAACTCCCGGATACCGTAGGAGTGCTTTGGGTGTACCAAACGTCACAACGTAACTGGGTGACTATAAAGGTGCACTACAGGTATCTCCGAAAGTGTCTGTTGGGTTGACACGGATCGAGACTGGGATTTGTCACTCCGTATAACGGAGAGGTATCACTGGGCCCACACGGTAGTGCATCATCATAATGAGCTCAAAGTGACCAAGTGTCTGGTCACGGGATCATGCATTACGGTACGAGTAAAGTGACTTGCCGGTAACGAGATTGAACGAGGTATTGGGATACCGACGATCGAATCTCGGGCAAGTAACATACCGTCTGACAAAGGGAATAGTATACGGGGTTACTTGAATCCTCGACATCGTGGTTCATCCGATGAGATCATCGAGGAGTATGTGGGAGCCAACATGGGTATCCAGATCCCGCTGTTGGTTATTGACCGGAGAGCCATCTCGGTCATGTCTGCATGTCTCTCGAACCCGTAGGGTCTACACACTTAAGGTTCGGTGATGCTAGGGTTGTATGAATATGAGTATGCAGCAAACCAAATGTTGTTCGGAGTCCCGGATGAGATCCCGGACGTCACGAGGAGTTCCGGAATGGTCCGAAGGTAAAGAATTATATATAGGAAGTGCTATTTCGGCCATCGGGAAAGTTTCAGGGTCACCCGGTATTGTACCGGGACCACCAGAAGGGTCCCGAGGGTCCACCGGGTGGGGCCACCTATCCCGGAGGGCCCCGTGGGCTGAAGTGGGAGGGGAACCAGCCCCTAGTGGGCTGGTGCGCCCCCCCCTTGGGCCCCCCTGCGCCTAGGGTTGGAAACCCTAGGTGGGGGGCGCACCACTTGCCTTGGGGGGCACTCCAACCCCCCTGGCCGCCACCCCCCTTGGGAGATTGCATCTCCCAGGGACGGCGCCCCCCTGGGGGCCTATATAAAGGAGGGCAGGGGGGAGGGCAGCCGCACCCTGTGTCTTGGAGCCTCCCTCCCCCTCCTACACCTCGTCCTCCTCCCGCAACAGCTTGGCGAAGACCTGCCGGAGTTCTGCTGCATCCACCACCACGCCGTTGTGCTGCTGGATCATCATCAACCTCTCCTTCCCCCTTGCTGGATCAAGAAGGAGGAGACGTCATCCGCTCTGTATGTGTGTTGAACGCGGAGGTGCTGTCCGTTCGGCACTTGGTCATCGGTGATTTGGATCACGGCGAGTACGACCCCATCATCACCGTTCTCTTGAACGCTTCCGCACGCGATCTACAAGTGGTATGTAGATGCAATCTCTCTCCCATGACTCGTTTCTTAGATGAATCATAGATGGATCTTGGTGAAATCGTAGGAAATTTTTTAATTTTCTGCAACGTTCCCCAACAGTGGCATCATGAGCTAGGTCTATGCGTAGTTCTCTATTGCACGAGTAGAACACAATTTTGTTGTGGGCGTAGATCTTGTCAAGTTGCTTGCCGCTACTAGTCTTTTCTTGCTTCAGCGGTATTGTGGGATGAAGCGGCCCGGACCGACCTTACACGTACGCTTACGTGAGACAGGTTCCACCGACTGACATGCACTAGTTGCATAAGGTGGCTAGCGGGTGTCTGTCTCTCCTACTTTAGTTGGAGCGGATTAGATGAAAAGGGTCCTTATGAAGGGTAAATAGAAGTTGACAAAATCACGTTGTGGTTATTCGTAGGTAAGAAAACGTTCTTGCTAGAACCCAATTGCAGCCACGTAAAAGATGCAACAACATTTAGAGGACGTCTAACTTGTTTTTGCAGCAATTTTCATGTGATGTGATATGGCCAGAAGTTGTGATGAATGATATATTGTGATGTATGAGATCATGTTCTTGTAATAGGAATCACGACTTGCATGTCGATGAGTATGACAACCGGCAGGAGCCATAGGAGTTGTCTTTATTTTTGTATGACCTGCGTGTCATTGAAGAACGCCATGTAAATTACTTTACTTTATTGCTAAACGCGTTAGCCATAGAAGTAGAAGTAGTCGTTGGCGTGACAACTTCATGAAGACACGATGATGGAGATCATGATGATGGAGATCATGGTGTCATGCCGGTGACGAAGATGATCATGGAGCCCCGAAGATGGAGATCGAAGGAGCTATATGATACTGGCCATATCATGTCACTACTTTATATAATTGCATGTGATGTTTATTATGTTTATGCATCTTGTTTACTTAGAATGACGGTAGTAAATAAGATGATCCCTTATAATAATTTCAAGAAAGTGTTCCCCCTAACTGTGCGCCGTTGCTAAAGTTCGTCGTTTCGAAGCACCACGTGATGATCGGGTGTGATAGATCCTTACATTCACATACAACGGGTGTAAGACAGTTTTACACATGCAGAAACACTTAGGGTTAACTTGACGAGCCTAGCATGTTCAGACATGGCCTCGGAACACAAGAGACTGAAAGGTCGAACATGAGTCGTATGGAAGATACGATCAACATGGAGATGTTCACCGATGATGACTAGTCCGTCTCACGTGATGATCGGACACGGCCTAGTCGACTCAGATCGTGTAACACTTAGATGACTAGAGGGATGTCAATCTGAGTGGGAGTTCATTAAATAATTTGATTATATGAACTTAATTATCATGGACTTAGTCTAAAGTCTTTGCAAAATATGTCTTGTAGATCAAATGGCCAACGCTCATGTCAACATGAACTTCAATGCGTTCCTAGAGAAAACCAAGCTGAAAGATGATGGCAGCAACTATTCGGACTGGGTCCGGAACCTGAGGATCATCCTCATAGCAGCCAAGAAAGATTATGTCCTAGACGCACCGCTAGGTGAAGCACCCATCCTAGAGAACCAAGATGTTATGAACACTTGGCAATCACATGCTGATGATTACTCCCTCGTTCAGTGCGGCATGCTTTACAGCTTAGAACCGGGGCTCCAAAAGCGTTTTGAGCGACACGGAGCATATGAGATGTTCGAGGAGCTGAAAATGGTTTTTCAAGCTCATGCCCGGGTCGAGAGATATGAAGTCTCCGACAAGTTCTATAGATGTAAGATGGAGGAAAACAGTTCTGTCAGTGAGCACATACTCAAAATGTCTGGGTTGCACAACCGCCTGTCCCAGCTGGAGATCAACCTCCCGGACGAGGCGGTCATTGACAGAATCCTTCAGTCGCTCCCACTGAGCTACAAGAGCTTTGTGTTGAACTACAATATGCAGGGGATAGTGAAGACCATTCCTGAAGTATTTTCAATGCTGAAATCAGCAGAGGTTGAAATCAAGAAAGAACATCAAGTGTTGATGGTCAATAAGACCACTAAGTTCAAGAAGGGCAAGGGTAAGAAGAACTTCAAGAAGGACGGCAAAGATGTTGCCGCGTCCGGTAAGTCAGTTGCCGGGAAGAAGTCAAAGAATGGACCCAAGCCTGAGACTGAGTGCTTTTATTGCAAAGGGAAGGGTCACTGGAAGCGGAACTGCCCCAAATACTTAGCGGACAAGTAATTTCAAAAAATTTCCTACGTACACGCAAGATCATGGTGATGACATAGCAACGAGAGGGGAGAGTGTTGTCCACGTACCCTCGTAGACCGTAAGCGGAAGCATTATGACAACGCAGTTGATGTAGTCGTACGTCTTCACGATACGACCGATCCAAGCACCGAACGTACGGCACCTCCGAGTTCAGCACACGTTCAGCTCGATGACGATCCCCGGGCTCTGATCCAGCAAAGCTTTGGGGATGAGTTCCGTCAGCACGACGGCGTGGTGACGATGATGATGTTCTACCAGCGCAGGGCTTCGCCTAATCTCCACGACGATATGACCGAGGTGGAATATGTTGGAGGGGGGCACCGCACACGGCTAAGGAACGATCCGTAGATCAACTTGTGTGTTATGGGGTGCCCCCCTGCCCCCGTATATAAAGGAGGGAGGGGGAGGTGCGGCCGGCCCCCTTGGGATTCACCTGGAGGAGTCCTACTCCCACCGGGAGTAGGACTCCCCCCTCTTGCCTTGGTGGAGAAGGAAAGGGGGGAGGGGAAAGAGGAAAGGGGGGTGCCGCCCCCCCCTTCCTTGTCCTATTCAGACTAGGGGGGAGGGGGCGCGCGGCCTGCCCTGGCCGGCCCTCCTCTTCTCCCTCATGGCCCACTAAGGCCCATTAACCCCCGGGAGGGTTCCGGTAACCCCCCGGTGTTCCGGTAAAATCCCGATTTCACCCGGAACCTTTCCGATGTCCAAACATAGGCTTCCAATATATCAATCTTTATGTCTCGACCATTTCGAGACTCCTCGTCATGTCCGTGATCACATCCAGGACTCCGAACAAACTTCGGTACATCAAAACTTATAAACTCATAATAAAATTGTCATCGTAACGTTAAGCGTGCGGACCCTACGGGTTTGAGAACTATGTAGACATGACCTAGAACCATTCTCGGTCAATAACCAATAGCGGGACCTGGATGCCCATATTGGTTCCTACATATTCTACGAAGATCTTTATCGGTCAAACCGCATAACAACATACGTTGTTCCCTTTGTCATCGGTATGTTACTTGCCTGAGATTTGATCGTCGGTATCCAATACCTAGTTCAATCTCGTTACCGACAAGTCTCTTTACTCGTTCTGTAACACATCATCTTATAACTAACTCATTAGTTATAATGCTTGCAAGGCTTAGGTGATGAGTATTACCGAGAGGGCCCAGAGATACCTCTCCGACAATCGGAGTGACAAAACCTAATCTCGATTTATGCCAACCCAACATGTACCTTCGGAAACACCTGTAGAGCACCTTTATAATCACCCAGTTACGTTGTGATGTTTGGTAGCACACAAAGTGTTCTTCCAATAAACGGGAGTTGCACAATCTCATAGTTGTAGGAACTTTGTATAAGTCATGAAGAAAGCAATAGCAATATACTAAACGGTCAAGTGCTAGGCTAACGGAATGGGTCATGTCAATCACATCATTATCCTAATGATGTGATCCCATAAATCAAATGACAACACATGTCTATGGTTAGGAAACATAACCATCTTTGATTAATGAGCTAGTCAAGTAGAGGCATACTAGTGACTATATGTTTGTCTATGTATTCACACATGTATCATGTTTCCGGTTAATACAATTCTAGCATGAATAATAAACATTTATCATGATATGAGGAAATAAATAATAACTTTATTATTGCCTCTAGGGCATATTTCCTTCAGTCTCCCACTTGCACTAGAGTCAATAATCTAGATTACATAGTAATGATTCTAACGCCCATGGAGTCTTGGTGCTGATCATGTTTTGCTCGTGAGAGAGGCTTAGTCAACGGGTCTGCAACATTCAGATCCGTATGTATCTTGCAAATCTCTATGTCTCCCACTTGGACTTGGTCCCAAATGGAATTGAAGCGTCTCTTGATGTGCTTGGTCCTCTTGTGAAATCTGGATTCCTTTGCCATGGCAATTGCACAAGTATTGTCACAGAAGATCTTCATTGGTCCCGATGCACTAGGTATGACACCTAGATCGGAAATGAACTCCTTCATCCAGACTCCTTCATTTGCTGCTTTCGAAGCAGCTATGTACTCCGCTTCACATGTAGATCCCGCTACGACGCTTTGTTTAGAACTGCACCAACTTACAGCTCCAACGTTTAATAAAAACACGTATCCGGTTTGCGATTTAGAATCGTCCGGATCAGTGTCAAAGCTTGCATCGACGTAACCGTTTACGACTAGCTCTTTGTCACCTCCATATACGAGAAACATATCATTAGTCCTTTTCAGGTATTTCAGGATGTTCTTGACCGCTGTCCAGTGATCCACTCCTTGATTACTTTGGTACCTTCCTACCAAGCTTATTGCTAAGCATACGTCAGGTCTGGTACACAGCATTGCATACATGATAGAGCCTATGGCTGAAGCATAGGGAACATTTTTCATTTTCTCTCTATCTTCTGTTGTGGTCGGGCATTGAGTTTGACTCAACTTCACACCTTGTAGCACATGCAAGAATCCTTTCTTCGCCTGATCCATTTTGAACTTTTTCAAAATTTTGTCAAGGTATGTGCTTTGTGAAAGTCCTATTAAGCGTCTTGATCTATCTCTATAGATCTTGATGCCCAATATGTAAGCAGCTTCACCGAGGTCTTTCATTGAAAAACTTTTATTCAAGTATTCTTTTATGCTATCCAGAAATTCTATATCATTTCCAATTAATAATATGTCATCTACATATAAAATTAGAAATTCTACAGAGCTCCCACTCACTTTCTTGTAAATACAGGCTTCTCCAAAAGTCTATATAAAACCATATGCTTTGATCACACTATCAAAGCGTTTATTCCAACTCCGAGATGCTTGCACCAGTCCATAAATGGAACGCTGGAGCTTGCACACTTTGTCAGCACCTTTTGGATCAACAAAACCTTCTGGCTGCATCATATACAACTCTTCTTCTAGAAATCCATTCAAGAATGTAGTCTTGACATCCATTTGCCAAATTTCATAATCATGAAATGCAGCAATAGCTAACATGATTCGGACAGACTTAAGCATCGCTACGGGTGAGAAAGTCTCATCGTAGTCAACCCCTTGAACTTGTCAAAAACCTTTCGCAACAAGTCGAGCTTTATAGACAGTTACATTACCATCAGCGTCAGTCTTCTTCTTAAAGATCCATTTATTCTCAATGGCTTGCCGATCATCGGGCAAGTCAACCAAAGTCCATACTTTGTTTTCATACATGGATCCCATCTCAGATTTCATGGCCTTTAGCCATTTTGCGGAATCTGGGCTCATCATCGCTTCCTCATAGTTCGTAGGTTCATCATGGTCAAGTAACATGACTTCCAGAATAGGATTACCGTACCACTCTGGTGTGGATCTTACTCTGGTAGACCTACGAGGTTCAGTAGAAACTTGATCTGAAGTTTCATGATCAATATCATTAGCTTCCTCACTAGTTGGTGTAGTTGTCACAGGAACCGGTTCTTGTGTTGAACTACTTTCCAACAAGGGAGTAGATACAGTTATCTCATCAAGTTCTACTTTCCTCCCACTCACTTCTTTCGGGAGAAACTCCTTCTCTAGAAAGGATCCATTCTTACCAACAAAAGTCTTGCCTTCGGATCTGTGATAGAAGGTGTACCCAACAGTCTCTTTTGGGTATCCTATGAAGACACATTTCTCCGATTTAGGTTTGAGCTTATTTGGTTGAAGTTTCTTCACATAAGCATCGCAGCCCCAAACTTTAAGAAACGACAACTATGGTTTCTTGCCAAACCACAGTTCATAAGGCGTCGTCTCAACGGATTTTGATGGTGCCCTATTTAACGTGAATGCGGCCGTCTCTAAAGCATAACCCCAAAACGATAGTGGTAAATCAGTAAGAGACATCATAGATTGCACCATATCAAGTAAAGTACGATTACGACGTTCGGACACACCATTTCGTTGTGGTGTTCCAGGTGGCGTGAGTTGCAAAACTATTCCACATTGTTTCAAGTGTAGGCCAAACTCATAACTCAAATACTCTCCTCCACGATCAGATCATAGAAACTTTATTTTCTTGTTACGATGATTTTCCACTTCACTCTGAAATTCTTTGAACTTTTCAAATGTTTCAGACTTGTGTTTCATCAAGTAGATATACCCATATCTACTCAAATCATCTGTGAAGGTGAGAAAATAACGATACCCGCCACGAGCCTCAACATTCATTGGGCCACAAACATCAGTATGTATGATTTCCAACAAATCAGTTGCTCGCTCCATAGTTCCAGAGAACGGCGTTTTAGTCATCTTGCCCATAAGGCACGGTTCGCAAGTACCAAGTGATTCATAATCAAGTGATTCCAAAAGTCCATCAGTATGGAGTTTCTTCATGCGCTTTACCCCAATATGACCCAAACGGCAGTGCCACAAATAAGTTGCACTATCATTATCAACTCTGCATCTTTTGGTTTCAACACTATGAATATGTGTATCACTACTATCGAGATTTAATAAAAATAGACCACTCTTCAAGGGTGCATGACCATAAAAGGTATTACTCATATAAATAGAACAACCATTATTCTCTGATTTAAATGAATAACCGTCTTGCATCAAACAAGATCCGGATATAATGTTCATGCTCAACGCTGGCACCAAATAACATTTATTCAGGTCTAAAACTAATCCCGAAGGTAGATGTAGAGGTAGCGTGCCGACCGCGATCACATCGACTTTGGAACCGTTTCCCACGCGCATCATCACCTCGTCCTTGGCCAGTGCTCGCTTATTCCGTAGTCCCTGTTTCGAGTTGCAAATATTAGCAACAGAAGCAGTATCAAATACCCAGGTGCTACTACGAGCTCTAGTTAGGTACACATCAATAACATGTATATCACATATACCTTTGTTTACTTTGCCATCATTCTTATCCGCCAAATACTTGGGGCAGTTCCGCTTCCAGTGACCAGTCTGCTTACAGTAGAAGCACTCAGTTTCAGGCTTAGGTCCAGACTTGGGTTTCTTCTCTTGAGCAGCAACTTGCTTGCTATTCTTCTTGAAGTTCCCCTTCTTCTTCCCTTTGCCCTTTTTCTTGAAACTAGTGGTCTTGTTGACCATCAACACTTGATGCTCCTTCTTGATTTCTACCTCCGCAACTTTTAGCATTGCAAAGAGCTCGGGAATAGTCTTGTTCATCCCTTGCATATTATAGTTCATCACAAAGCTCTTGTAGCTTGGTGGTAGTGATTGGAGAATTCTGTCAATGACGCTATCATCCGGAAGATTAACTCCCAGTTGAATCAAGTGATTATTATACCCAGACATTTTGAGTATATGCTCACTGACAGAACTATTCTCCTCCATCTTGCAGCTGTAGAACTTATTGGAGACTTCATATCTCTCAATCCGGGCATTTGCTTGAAATATTAACTTCAACTCCTGGAACATCTCATATGCTCCATGACGTTCAAAACGTCGTTGAAGACCCGGTTCTAAGCCGTAAAGCATGGCACACTGAACTATAGAGTAGTCATCAGCTTTGCTCTGCCAGACGTTCTTAACATCGTCAGTTGCATCAGCAGCAGGCCTGGCACCCAGCGGTGCTTCCAGGACGTAACTTTTCTGTGCAGCAATGAGGATAATCCTCAGGTTACGGACCCAGTCCGTGTAATTGCTACCATCATCTTTCAACTTTGCTTTCTCAAGGAACACATTAAAATTCAACGGAACAACAGCACGAGCCATCTATCTACAACAAACATAGATAAGCAAAATACTATCAGGTACTAAGTTCATGATAAATTTAAGTTCAATTAATCATATTACTTAAGAACTCCCACTTAGACAGACATCTCTCTAGTCATCTAAGTGATCATGTGATCCAAATCAACTAAACCATAACCGATCATCACGTGAGATGGAGTAGTTTTCAATGGTGAACATCACTATGTTGATCATATCTACTATATGATTCACGCTCGACCTTTCGGTCTCCGTGTTCCGAGGCCATATCTGCATATGCTAGGCTCGTCAAGTTTAACCTGAGTATTCTGCGTGTGCAAAACTGGCTTGCACCCGTTGTAGATGGACGTAGAGCTTATCACACCCGATCATCACGTGGTGTCTGGGCACGATGAACTTTGGCAACGGTGCATACTCAGGGAGAACACTTCTTGATAATTTTAGTGAGAGATCATCTTAAAATGCTACCGTCAATCAAAGCAAGATAAGATGCATAAAGGATAAACATCACATGCAATCAATATAAGTGATATGATATGGCCATCATCATCTTGTGCTTGTGGTCTCCATCTCCGAAGCACCGTCATGATCACCATCGTCACCGGCGCGACACCTTGATCTCCATCGTAGCATCGTTGTCGTCTCGCCAACTATTGCTTCTACGACTATCGCTACTGCTTAGTGATAAAGTAAAGCAATTACAGGGCGTTTGCATTTCATACAATGAAGCGACAACCATATGGCTCCTGCCAGTTGCCGATAACTTCGGTTACAAAACATGATCATCTCATACAATAAAATATAGCATCACGTCTTGACCATATCACATCACAACATGCCCTGCAAAAACAAGTTGGACGTCTTCTACTTTGTTGTTGCAAATTTTACGTGGCTGCTACGGGCTTAGCAAGAACCGTTCTTACCTACGCATCAAAAACCACAACGATAGTTCGTCAAGTTAGTGTTGTTTTAACCTTCGCAAGGACCGGGCGTAGCCACACTCAATTC
Source organism: Triticum aestivum (assembly GCF_018294505.1). Classification (NCBI taxonomy): domain Eukaryota; kingdom Viridiplantae; phylum Streptophyta; class Magnoliopsida; order Poales; family Poaceae; genus Triticum; species Triticum aestivum. The sequence goes on from NC_057804.1 coordinate 449,926,829, forward strand.
AGCTAAAGTGAGAGAGACAGACACCCGCTAGTCACCTTTAAGCACGAGTGCTCGTAACGGTGAAACCAGTCTCGCGTAAGCGTACGCGTAATGTCGGTCCGGGCCGCTTCATCTCACAATACCGCCAAACCAAAGTATGACATGCTGGTAAGCAGTATGACTTGTATCGCCCACAACTCACTTGTGTTCTACTCGTGCATATGACATCTACGCATAAAACCAGGCTCTGATACCACTTTTGGGGAACGTAGTAATTTCAAAAAAAAATCCTACGTACACGCAAGATCATGGTGATGACATAGCAACGAGAGGGGAGAGTGTTGTCCACGTACCCTCGTAGACTGTAAGTGGAAGCGTTATGACAACGCGGTTGATGTAGTCGTACGTCTTCACGATCCGACCGATCCAAGCACCGAACGTACGGCACCTCCGAGTTCAGCACACGTTCAGCTCGATGACGATCCCCGGGCTCCGATCCAGCAAAGCTTCGAGGATGAGTTCCGTCAGCATGACGGCGTGGTGACGATGATGATGTTCTACCGGCGCAGGGCTTCGCCTAAACTCCATGACGATATGACCGAGGTGGAATATGGTGGAGGGGGGCACCGCACACGGCTAAGGAACGATCCGTAGATCAACTTGTGTGTTATCGGGTGCCCCCCTGCCCCTGTATATAAAGGAGGGAGGGGGAGGTGCGGCCGGCCCCCTTGGGGTGCGCCTGGAGGAGTCCTACTCCCACCGGGAGTAGGACTCCCCCCTCTTGCCTTGGTGGAGAAGGAAAGGGGGGAGGGGAAAGAGGAAAGGGGGGCGCCGCCCCCCCTTCCTTGTCCTATTCGGACTAGGGGGGAGGGGGCACGCGGCCTGCCCTGGCCGGCCCTCCTCTTCTCCCTCATGGCCCACTAAGGCCCATTAACCCCCGGGAGGGTTCCGATAACCCCCAGTGTTCCGGTAAAATCCCGATTTCACCCGGACCTTCCCGATGTCCAAACATAGGCTTCCAATATATCAATCTTTATGTCTCAACCATTTTGAGACTCCTCGTCATGTCTGTGATCACATCTGGGACTCCGAACAAACTTCGGTATATCAAAACTTATAAACTCATAATAAAACTGTCATCGTAACGTTAAGCGTGCGGACCCTACGGGTTCGAGAACTATGTAGACATGACCTAGAACCATTCTCTGTCAATAACCAATAGCGGGACCTGGATGCCCATATTGGTTCCTACATATTCTACGAAGATCTTTATCGGTCAAACCGCATAGCAATATACGTTGTTCCCTTTGTCATCGGTATGTTACTTGCCCGAGATTTGATCGTCGGTATCCAATACCTAGTTCAATCTCGTTACCGGCAAGTCTCTTTACTCGTTCTGTAACACATCATCTTATAACTAACTCATTAGTTATAATGCTTGCAAGGCTTATGTGATGAGTATTACCGAGAGGGCCCAGAGATACCTCTCCGACAATCGGAGTGACAAAACCTAATCTCGATTTATGCCAACCCAACATGTACCTTCGGAAACACCTGTAGAGCACCTTTATAATCACCCAGTTACGTTGTGACATTTGGTAGCACACAAAGTGTTCTTCCGATAAACGGGAGTTGCACAATCTCATAGTTGTAGGAACTTTGTATAAGTCATGAAGAAAGCAATAGCAATATACTAAACGATCAAGTGCTAGGCTAACGGAATGGGTCATGTCAATCACATCATTATCCTAATGATGTGATCCCATTAATCAAATGACAACACATGTCTACGGTTAGGAAACATAACCATCTTTGATTAATGAGCTAGTCAAGTAGAGGCATACTAGTGACTATATGTTTGTCTATGTATTCACACATGTATCATGTTTCCGGTTAATACAATTCTAGCATGAATAATAAACATTTATCATGATATGAGGAAATAAATAATAACTTTATTATTGCCTCTAGGGCATATTTCCTTCAAAAGGTATATTTGATATACATGTAATTGATGTGTACCTTACCAGTACTCGTAGTAACTCCTGGGTATTTGATACCGGTGCCGTTGCTCATATTTGTAACTCACAGCAGGACTGCGGAATAAGCGGAGACTAGCGAAGGACGAGGTGACGATGCGCGTCGGGAATGGTTCCAAGGTCGATGTGATCGCCGTCGGCACGCTACCTCTACATTTACCTACGGGATTAGTTTTAAACCTCAATAATTGTTATTTAGTGCCAAGTTTGACCATGAACATTGTATCTGGATCCCGTTTGATGTGAGATGGCTACTCATTTAAATCCGAGAATAATGGTTGTTCTATTTATATGAGAGATATGTTTTATGGTCATGCCCCGATGGTCAATGGTTTATTCTTAATGAATCTCGAACATAATGTTACACATATTCATAGTGTGAATATCAAAAGATGTAAAGTTGATAATGATAGTCCCACATACTTGTGGCACTGCCACCTTGGTCACATTGGTGTCAAGCGCATGAAGAAGCTCCATGCTGATGGACTTTTAGAGTCTCTCGATTATGAATCATTTGACACATGCGAACCATGCCTCATGGGCAAAATGACCAAGACTCCGTTCTCCGGAACAATGGAGCGAGCAACTAATTTATTGGAAATCATACATACTGATGTGTGTGGTCCAATGCGCGTTGAGGCTCGCGGAGGATATCGCTATGTTCTCACTCTCACTGATGACTTAAGTAGATATGGGTATGTCTACTTGATGAAACACAAGTCTGAGACCTTTGAAAAGTTCAAGGAATTTCAGAATGAAGTAGAGAATCAACGTGACCAAAGATAAAATTCTTACGATTGGATCGTGGAGGAGAATATTTAAGTCACGAATTTGGTACACACTTAAGAAAATGTGAAATTGTTTCACAACTCACGCCGCCTGGAACACCTCAGCGTAACGGTGTGTCCGAACGTCGTAATCGCACTCTATTGGATATGGTGCGATCTATGATGTCTCTTACTGATTTACCGCTATCATTTTGGGGATACGCTCTAGAGATAGCTACATTCACTTTAAATAGGGCACCGTCTAAATCCGTTGAGACGACACCGTATGAATTACGGTTTGGGAAGAAACCTAAGCTGTCGTTTCTAAAAGTTTGGGGATGCGATGCTTATGTCAAGAAACTTCAACCTGAAAAGCTCGAACCCAAGTCGGAAAAATGCGTATTCATAGGATACTCTAAGGAAACCATTGGGTATACCTTCTACCTTAGATCCGAAGGCAAGATCTTTGTTGCCAAGAACGGATCCTTTCTGGAAAAGGAGTTTCTCTCGAAAGGAGTAAGTGGGAGGAAAGTAGAACTCGATGAAGTACTACCTCTTGAACCGGAAAGTAGTGCAGCTCAGGAAAATGTTCATGTGGTGCCTACACCGACTGGAGAGGAAATTAATGATGATGATCAAGGTACTTCAGATCAAGTTGCTACTGAACTTCGTAGGTCCATAAGGACACGTTCCACACCAGAGTGGTATGGCAACCCTGTCCTGGAAATCATGTTGTTAGACAACGGTGAACCTCCGAACTATGAAGAAGCGATGGCGGGTCCAGATTCCAACAAATGGCTAGAAGCCATGCAATCCGAGATAGAATCCATGTATGAAAACAAAGTATGGACTTTGACTGACTTGCCCGATGATCAGCGAGCGATAGAAAACAAATGGATCTTTAAGAAGAAGACGGACGCGGATGGTAATGTCACCATCTATAAAGCTCGACTTGTCGCTAAGGGTTATCGTTAAGTTCAAGGGATTGACTATGATGAGACTTTCTCTCCCGTAGTGAAGCTTAAGTCTGTCCGAATCATGTTAGCAATTGCCGCATACTATGATTATGAGATATGGCAGATGGACGTCAAAACGGCATTCCTTAACGGTTATCTTAAGGAAGAGCTGTATATGATGCAGCCGGAAGGTTTTGTCGATCCTAAGAATGCTAACGAAGTATGCAAGCTCCAATGATCCATTTATGGGTTGGTGCAAGCATCTCGGAGTTGGAACATTCGCTTTGATGAGATGATCAAAGCGTTTGGGTTTATGCAGACTTATGGAGAAGCCTGCGTTTACAAGAAAGTGAGTGGGAGCTCTGTAGCATTTCTCATATTATATGTAGATGACATACTTTTGATGGGAAATGATATAGAATTCTTGGACAGCATTAAGGCCTACTTGAATAAGTGTTTTTCAATGAAGGACCTTGGAGAAGCTGCTTACATATTAGGCATCAAGATCTATAGGGATAGATCGAGACGCCTCATAGGTCTTTCACAAAGCACATACCTTGATAAGATTTTGAAGAAGTTCAAAATGGATCAGTCCAAGAAAGGGTTCTTGCCTGTACTGCAAGGTGTGAGATTTAGCTCGGCTCAATGCCCGACCACGGCAAAAGATAAAGAAGAGATGAGCGTCATCCCCTATGCCTCAGCCATATGATCTATTATGTATGCCATGCTGTGTACCAGACCTGATGTAAACCTTGCCGTAAGTTTGGTAGGAAGGTACCAAAGTAATCCCGGCAAGGAACACTGGACAGCGGTCAAGAATATCCTGAAGTACCTGGAAAGGACAAATGACATGTTTCTCGTTTATGGAGGTGATGAAGAGCTCGTCGTAAAGGGTTACGTCGACGCTAGCTTCGACACAGATCTGGATGACTCTAAGTCACAAACCGGATACGTGTATATGTTGAATGGTGGAGCAGTAAGCTGGTGCAGCTGCAAGCAGAGCATCATGGCGGGATCTACATGTGAAGCGGAGTACATGGCAGCCTCGGAGGCAGCGCATGAAGCGATTTGGGTGAAGGAGTTCATCACCGACCTAGGAGTCATACCCAATGCGTCGGGGCCGTTCAAACTCTTCTGTGACAACACTGGAGCTATTGCCCTTGCCAAGGAGCCCAGGTTTCACAAGAAGACCAGGCACATCAAGCGTCGTTTCAACTCCATCCGTGAAAATGTTCAAGATGGAGACATAGATATTTGCAAAGTACATACGGATCTGAATGTCGCAGATCCGTTGACTAAACCTCTTCCGCGAGCTAAACATGATCAACACCAGAACTCTATGGGTGTTCGATTCATCACAATGTAACTAGATTATTGACTCTAGTGCAAGTGGGAGACTGTTGGAAATATGCCCTAGAGGCAATAATAAAAGCATTATTATTATATTTCCTTGTTCGTGATAATTGTCTTTTATTCATGCTATAATTGTATTATCCGGAAATTGTAATACACGTGTGAATACATAGACCACAATACGTCCCTAGTAAGCCTCTAGTTGACTAGCTCGTTGGTCAACAGATAGTCATGGTTTCCTGACTATGGACATTGGATGTCGTTGACAACGGGATCACATCATTAGGAGAATGATGTGATGGACAAGACCCAATCCTAAGCATAGCACAAGATCGTGTAGTTCGTTTTGCTAGAGCTTTTCCAATGTCAAGTATCTCTTCCTTAGACCATGAGGTCGTGTAACTCCCGGATACCGTAGGAGTGCTTTGAGTGTACCAAACGTCACAACGTAACTGGGTGACTATAAAGGTGCACTACAGGTATCTCCGAAAGTGTCTGTTGGGTTGACACGGATCGAGACTGGGATTTGTCACTCCGTATAACGGAGAGGTATCACTGGGCCCACTCGGTAGTGCATCATCATAATGAGCTCAAAGTGACCAAGTGTCTGGTCATGGGATCATGCATTATGGTACAAGTAAAGTGACTTGCCGGTAACGAGATTGAACGAGGTATTGGGATACCGACGATCGGATCTCGGGCAAGTAACATACCGTCTGACAAAGGGAATAGTATACGGGGTTACTTGAATCCTCGACATCGTGGTTCATCCGATGAGACCATCGAGGAGTATGTGGGAGCCAACATGGGTATCCAGATCCTGTTGTTGGTTATTGACCGGAGAGCCGTCTCGGTCATGTCTGCATGTCTCCCGAACCCGTAGGGTCTACACACTTAAGGTTCGGTGATGCTAGGGTTGTATGAATATGAGTATGAAGCAAACGGAATGTTGTTCAGAGTCCCGGATGAGATCCCGGACGTCATGAGGAGTTCCGGAATGGTCCGGAGGTAAAGAATTATATATAGGAAGTGTTGTTTCGGCCATCGGGAAAGTTTCGGGGTCACCCGGTATTGTACCGGGACCACCGAAAGGGTCCCGGGGGTCCACCAGGTGGGGCCACCTATCCCAGAGGGCCCCGTGGGCTGAAGTGGGAGGGGAACCAGCCCCTAGTGGGCTGGTGCGCCCCCCCTTGGCCCCCCTGCGCCTAGGGTTGGAAACCCTAGGTGGGGGTGCATCACTTGCCTTGGGGGGCACTCCAACCCCCCTGGCCGCCGCGCCCCTTGGGAGATTGCATCTCCCAGGGCCGGCGCCCCCCTCGTCCTCCTCCCGCAGCAGCTTGGCGAAGCCCTGCCGGACTTCTGCTGCATCCACCACCACGCCGTTGTGCTGCTGGATCATCATCAACCTCTCCTTCCCCCTTACTGGATCAAGAAGGAGGAGACGTCATCCGCTCCGTACGTGTGTTGAACGCGGAGGTGCTGTCCGTTCGGCACTTGGTCATCGGTGATTTGGATCACGGCGAGTACGACTCCATCATCACCGTTCTCTTGAACGCTTCCGCACGCGATCTACAAGTGGTATGTAGATGCAATCTCTCTCCCATGACTCGTTGCTTAGATGAACTCATAGATGGATCTTGGTAAAACCGTAGGAAAAATTTTAATTTTCTGCAACGTTCCCCAACATAGCCAAACTCCGTGGATTGTTTGACTCTATGTCTTGTCTTTGGTTACCATCATCAATGGTCGCCTCGGCAATTAGGTCGTTAGACTAGACCAACTCTTTGACATGTCATGAGTTCTCGTACTCCTCGTATTGTTTTTTCTCGTTGATATCAACACCTATCACCTGGAGGTCATGGATTCGCTAGACAACAAGTATTTATCCATATAGGTCTCTAGATCATGTTGTTGCATCCTTAGATTAGATAGAAAAATGCATACACCATGTATAATTAACCTCATAATCATTCATCTAAATAAATACACATAATTAGAAATAAGGATTAGGCACAGTCATATCTCACCATTTCCCTATATCTCCCACACCAAGTGGGATTCCTCTCACATAAGAAAGGAATCACAACAAACATGGACATCATGTAAAAGGAAGCCATATCGATATTATCATAGTTTGCCACAGCAAGACATGTGAATTTTTGGGTCATGATCTTTAAGTCAAGGTATGAATAGAGATTACAAACCCTAACCCTACAAATATAAATCTATCTCTAATGGTGGTGTTCTCGATGGTTGAATGGAGGATCTTGTTGCAGAAGAGTCTAGGGTGGATCTAAGTGAAGAAATTCCCCTTCTGTATATATCATCCTTTGCTCTGGTCTCTATATCTCTGCCCCATGTTACCATGATGCGTGTTCCTCCTTCACGGAATTTTTTAGGGGTATACAAGAGGGAGGCGGTGCCACCTGGTGCGATCGTTGGTACGAGTGAGCATGCCCGTGCCAAAGGTCATCTTCTTCTCTGTTGACGTTGGATGAAAGTTGTCTTCAATAGGAAAGTTGTGCCTCGTTTCCCCATTTGTATTCCCTAATTTGGCTATATATCCTTCCGAAAGTGTAATATCCTGTAATCAAAGCAAGGATCCAGGTTTTCCCTATTTTTGATAGATAAATTATAGGTAAAGAGTGAAACCTAACAAAAACATGAGACGAACCATAAGAAATCTCTTGGTAAACTCTATATAAAACAGAGCCATCAAATTAGTTTAGAGTGTTGCTCGTCCTCAAGCAATTCTAATGAAGCCCGGAGAACTCGAAGTTAATAAAAAGTCATACCGATCTGAGGAGATATAATATTGTCATCTTCACAATTCGAGCAAACCCTAAACAATATGATGCAAATATTTCTAGTTCCTTTCTTAGGCCTTAAAGTTAGCTAGGCAGAGAAAACAAGTCAAAAAGTGCCTCTCTTTTTTTAGAGTCAAAACATTTTTAGCACACAAGGCACTTACACAAATTTAAAACGTCGATGAAGAGTATGATAAAGTAGCTACTTTCCTCCACCAAGGATTCTTTATCAAATCTCTCTACCTTGATCCAAGGTCATGAACTTAATAAGGGAACAATGCTTGGTGTTTGTAATAATCTAGTTTGGGGACCATTATCTTGCCTGGTATAGTTATTACAACTACACTCAGCATTCCACTCTCAACCGAGATGTAAGTGATTAGAGAGTTGAGCTTCATGTCATAGCGTTTCCGCTACATGATTTTCCCTACAAACACTACATGCAGGTGATGGGAAATGACGTGTTTGATGAAAAAGTTGCGAGCGGCGAAAAAATATGGCTGGAAAAGGCGCGAGAAATGGCACAGTCAGTTAGCATGGCTGCCATTAATTGGCTTGTTTCAATGAGATGAGTGGTGGGATTGCTATGACCATCTCCAAATATACAAGCCATAGGAGCCAAAATGTAGTGCACTCCATAAAATATGCCAACCGTAAACATTTTGGCTAGAGCGCATTTTCATCCCTCGAACCTCCATGTTATCAGTTATTATGGAGGAAGGAGTACATGACGATTTTGCTAGAGTTATCTGAGGGTAGTATGTATGCCCTTTGCTATATGTAATTTGGCAAGAAAGAAAGTATAATTCGAAAAATACTTTCACGCCTAAAAATGTGGGAGCAACTAACTGGAGGGTGCCCCCTGCCGCGCGGGGTGGAGGGGGTGCTTTTCCTACCGCGGGGAGCGCTCCAACGCTCCACATGGCGCGCCTCAACACCGCCATGTGTCACGCGTTGGACACTTACCGACTGAAACACTTTTTCATGATTTTTTGTCTTTTTTCGTTTTATTCGATTTTTTCTGTTGTTTTTTGGGTTTTAATTTTCATTTTTCTACCTTTTATTCTTCCTCGTTTTCCTATTATTTTTTGTTTTTATATCTGTCAGAGAACATGTGTGCTTCCGCGTAGAGCATAGACGTGCTTCATCTCATGGGAGCACAAATTAGTTCACTTGAGGAGCATGGGTGTGCTTCCCCTCTTGGGAAGCGCGGTCTAGTTAGCTTGGGAGCATTGGTTAGTGTTGGTTGGGAGAACACACTATAAGCACCAATGTTAGTGCTAACTAGAAGCAGTTGGGAAACACATATGCTGGTTGGAGCACAAGTTAGTTCACATTGGAAGCATGCCAATATGTTAGTGTTAGTACTAGTTGGGAGCATAGAGTTATCCGAAAAAAAACTTCATGAAAATATATCAAGAAGAGGTTTAGTTTCAAAGGTCTCGACGCAAAAAACATAATGATGAAAACATACGATATTTTGTATGCACTGTCCACGAGATATTTCATTCAGAAAAATGATTTTTTTTTAAAAAAGTGCAACAACAGCAACAACAAAGACCTTAGTCCCAAACAAGTTGGGGTGGGTTAGAGATGAAACTCGTAAGATCTCGCAACCAACTCATGGTTCTAGCACATGGATAGCAAGCTTCCACACACCTTTGTCCATGACCAATTCTCTGGTGATATAGCAAGCTTCCACACACCTCTGTCCATGACTAGTTCTCCGGTGATACTTCAGTCCTTCAGATCCCTCTTTACGGACTCCTCTCCCATGTCAAGTTCGGTCTACCCCGATCTCTCTTGACATTATCAGCACACTTTAGCCGCCCGCTATGCACTAGCGCTTCTGGAGGCTTGCGCTGAATATGCCCAAACCTTCCCAGACGATGTTGGACAAGCTTCTATTCAATCTACGACAAATGATGCGCATGATGCGCCACTTATCACCATTAGAGAAGATGAAAGTAACCTTTTCAATAGATACCTCTGGGAACTAAGCCTAGGTAGATGGTTTGGTTTCTTGTGGTGGAACAACTCACACTTGTTCAAGTTCTAAACTTGACGCATGTACTCATATATTTACTGGATTTATTTCAGGCTCTCTGATGCTGGTGTGTTAGTCGACTACGAGTACCCCTGGAGATTTCAAAGCTATGTAAGAGCATCTCCAACCGATCCCCAAACAATTAAAGGATGATACGACCAAGTACCTTTAGAGGAGCATATTTGCTCCTCTAGTAAACTGTAGTTTCTAACCGATCCCCGATACTTAACTCCCTAAGAAAAATCAACACAAATTCGGTGCAAATTTGGTTCAAACTACTACATCAAACTTGATTCGAAATATTTTACATAACTTGAACGAAGATTAGACTAGATTGCATAAGAACTTATTAAAACTAATTGCTAATCGTTCTCCCAGTCTGATTCGGTAAGCGTCGTATCGTCAGAGTCGTGGAGCAACGGTCAATGACCTCCTTTGCCCCAGTCGTGTACTGCTTACATTCGGCGCTCCGTCTCGACGTGCTCCGTGTATCTGCGGGCGGAGCTCCGCCATGTATGCCTCGCAGGCTTGCTCCGCCTCGAGGCACTCGCTGGCCTCCCGATCTTCCCGCAGCTCCCATGCGGTGGCTACCCGGGGGTCGAGGGGCACCAACTACGATAGGCCGTCGGGGAAGTTCAGGCGGTTGTTGGCACCGTAGAGGTGAACCAACATAATGTGGCATTCGTGTGCCTCCTTTACTGCGGAGTGGGAGGAGCCAATCCAAATCCTCTCGCGGGTGTCGCGGTTAGTGATATCCGCGACCCACGTCCCCCACTGATGCTGCTGCACTCGAGGTATTTCGGTTGCGGTAACAGCAACGATGAGAGGCCAAGGATGCGGGCTGCGTCGACGCGGACGAAGGAAGCATGGTCGCAAGAGGAGGATGCGCCGCCGCGGACACGTGGTGGCGTGAATCCGCAATAGGGATAAACGGTGGGAAGCGACGGCGGAAGCGGGGCTATGCGGGAGGGCGAGGAAGTGACCGCGGGTCAAACCCCTAACACTAAAGCTTAGCCTTACGCCCTTACCCCTCAAAAGAAAAAAGAAAAAAAAACACAGCGTGCTGGTCTGGTCTTCTTCCTAGGCGCAATTCGTCACGATTCCTAACAAGCCGAGCAGAATCGCGGGCGCAGAGTGCCCGGAGAGGAGCGTGGTCAGTGGAGCAGACCACGCTGCAGCCATGTCGGTGCAGGAGTACCTAGAGAAGCACCTGCTCCCGCGCAAGATCGAGGAGGCCGTGAACGCGGCCGTCCGCGCCAAGGCCGCCGACCCGGTGCTCTTCATCTCCACCCACATGCGGCGGGCGGCGCCGGCCGTGATCACGCGGGTGTGCGCGCGGCAGATCCTGGACAGCCGCGGCGCCCCCGCGGTGGAGGTCGACCTGCACACCAACAAGGCCGTGCACCGCGCGTCCGCGGCCGGGCCTGGCGCCCCCGAGGGCGCCGCGGTCGACGCCACGAGGGACGTCGAGAAGCGGAGGCTCCTCGCCAAGGCGGTCGCCGACTCGGTGCGGCTGATCAACGGCAAGGTGTCGGAGGCGCTCGTGGGGATGGATCCGCAGCAGCAGGCGCAGATCGACCAGGCCATCATGGACTTGGACAAGGCACACCACAGGGTACATCCCCGAAACCCCGATTGTTCCTTCTCTCATTCTCTGTTGCTGATCTGTTCCTGCATTGCCAAGCTCTATTTGTGTACATATGATAATTGATGATTATATGAGGATGCTGTTATGCTGTTTCTAGGTGTTTTCGCTAACGGTATACTCCAATTGTATACTATGCTACACGGTGGCAATATTTGGCACTGGCTTGCTTCATTTTAGGCTTCCCTTCGGGAAATAATGCTGTGCCATTTTCGATGGTTGTAATGAATACTAGTTTACTAGCATCTCAATTTTTTGTACCAAAAAACGAGTATCTTGTGTAGTTAACAAAAGTTTCTGTGGATGTGCATTGTCCTCTCTGGTTGGAGGGCACCATGTAACACATCCTGCGTACAAGGTAACTAATTAACTATGACAACCATGTTCAGACTGAGGTTGGAGCGAATGCTATGCTGGCCGTATCAATTGCAGCTTGTAAAGCTGGTGCTGCTGAGAAAGAGGTATCACTTATATTCTTTATCTGGGTCTTAGGTAAAAATTGAGTCTGACGATAACACAAATTCTTATAGTTGTTTGCCTATTTCTGTGCAGGTTCTGCTGTACAAGCATATAGCAGATCTTGTTGGTAAAAGCGCAACGACGCTTCCCGTCCCAGCAATTACAGTCATTAATGGTGGAACCCATGCTGGAAATAATCTTCCCATTCAAGTATTTCCACTTCACATTTAGGATTACCTGTTGTAATAAACTTTGCTTTGCAGACTGCTGAGAACACTCTTTTTTCTTTTTTTTTTGCAAATAGACTGCTAAGAACACTCTCTTAGGCTCTTTTATAAACCCCAAAACTTTGCAGTGTTTGAGATTGTTACTACCTTGTTTCTTACTGTAATATACTACATGTAGTTTGACATCCCAATATACTGTAATGTTTTTGTTCTGCGTAGTACTTTGAAGTAAAGTTTACGTTTCTGTAGGAAATTATGATCCTTCCAATCGGTGCCAAAAACTTTGAAGAAGCAATGCAGATGGGTTCAGAGACATATCATCATCTGAAGGTACCCTCCATTTTAACAAACTGCTTCACAGATATACTTCGATAATAACACCGTGCACACTTTCTTGGCTATGTGCGTGTTGTCTAGTCCCATATTTGGACCAACCTGCTACCTGCCCATCAAACATTCTAGGAACATTGTGTTTCCACGAAATCTTAACGCCTTATGCTAGCTTGCCAACTCTCTTTTATGTCTTCTTAATTCGCTTGGCACTATTTTTTCTCGGTGATTGCTGCTAAGACAAAACAGAGAAATTGCTTAAACATTGGCTGTCCAGCTGTTTAAAAGTTTTGTTTTTATAATGCAGTTCTGCACAGAATTGTTTGCTTATTTTCACTAATGATTTGTTAGGATATTATATGGGAGAAGTATGGTTCAGACAGTTGCAACATTGGCGATGATGGTGGATTTGCTCCTAATATTTCCAGGCAAGTAAGGAATTGATTTTACTTTTTCCTGATGTGCTTTCTTTCTCAGTTTCCCTTTTGAGCACCTACATATGGATATTAACATATACCATATCTATGTCTGGTGAATGTTCAGTATAACCGAAGGCCTGGATCTTGTGATTGCGGCAATAGATAGAGCTGGATATAATGGAAGGATCAAATTAGCAATTGATGCTGCTGCTACTGATTTTTGCGTAGGTAAGGATAAATCAGTGAAATCTCTATCATCCATATATCCTTAGCTGTTAACACCATGGTTTATATTCTCCTTTGGATAACATCTTGGGCATCTACATAACTATACCCAATAGAAATGCAAGTAATGGCGTGCATTTCGCAGATAGTTCCATAGTGTTGCTGTGTTAGAAGGATGTGTTTTTCAGCCTACTGTGTTTTTCAGCTTCTTCTTTGTGTTGCATCGTTGTTGTTTTTACAGCTGCCATTGCTGCCTGTAACAGTGTAGCTTGGTATGCTAGGGCCAGTTAAAGCATACTATTGTAATCAGCATTTGCAATCAGGCACCATTTGACCAATCTCTTGCTATTTTCCTGTTGTTATACTTTTTGGAAGTGTGCGACCTTGAAACATGGAAAACAATGAGTTTTCATTCAAGTTAGAAACAGTGAGCTTGAATAGCAGTCAGATGTACTCCCTCCGTCCCGAATTACTTGTCTTAGATTTGTCTAGATACGGAGTGTTAGATACATCCGTATCTAGACAAATCCAAGACAAGTAATTTGGGACAGAGGTAATATATTGTAGGCTATTGTTAATTAGTCTTACTATTTTCGCGAGTTAACTTCCCTGCTTGCTCATGCATCTCTTTGCAGGAAAGAAATATGACCTGGAGTTCAAGTCTGCAAAGAAATCAGGGCAAAATTTCAAAACTGGGGACGATATGATTGAGATTTATAGTCAACTATGTTCAGGTATCACTTGTTTGTGGATTTACATATTCTGGGAGACAAATCTTTTGACTTCATGAACCTTATATTTCCTCTTTTTTGTACACTAGAATACCCAGTTGTCTCCATTGAACAGCCCTTTGACAAAGATGACTGGGAGCACTCGAAAAAGTTTACCACCCTAGAGCTATGTCAGGTACCTATTGTGCTTTTATTTTCTACTTTACTGTCAGGAGCTCATGCCATAATGCATTTGCAGGTTGTAGGAGACGACTTATTGATGTCAGATCCTGAACGCATTAAGCGGGCAGTAAATGAATATAGTTGCGACGCTCTTACTCTCAAGGTAAGTCACAAATCATTCATTTGTTTATTGATGTTTATAAACTTGCTGCTTTGTGCTAGTTACTGGGACCGCCGAAGGCTAACAATACCACAGACTCTGGAATTAGGCTTTTTTTAAGCTGGAACAAGCCACAATTCATTTTGACTAACCACAGCAATCTTTGTGCCTGGACACTCAGTGTGGTTCTTTGTTTGATTCAATGCCGCTCATTCAGAAATTCGCTTTGGCACATGGGAGCGCGCGCTCCTGCCACCAGAAAAAATATTTCAAAGTGTGAAAAAATTCGAAACAAAAATTTGGTGCATACATCTCGACATTATATGTGTGCACGTCAAGTTTCGGAGAAAAACGACATTTTTTGTGGCTTGTGTAAAAAAGACAAAAAGATGTCTTGTGAAAAGCACTTTTTAACACTGGATTTTGTCTTTTTCACACGAGACACATAACTTGTCGGTTTTTCGCGAAACGACTTTGTGAGCATGCATAATATCGAGATGTACGCGCCAAATTTTTGTTTGGAATTTTTTGACATTTCAAAATACGCTTAAAGCACATTTTAAAAACCAGGAGCGTGCGCTCCTGTGTGCCAAAACACCACTCTCGCCGCTCCTTCCATTTTGTGCCTATTATTTTGCATGGCATGATTTGAGTTTAAGGGCATTTACAGACAATGTGATGTAGTACCTGAATTCACGAAGATGAGCAATTAATAGTTGAACTGATTGTAGGCACATAAGGTTGCAAGAGCCACATGATTGCACATGCAGTACTTGCCTCCTTGATTCTTCCTTGCTCTCTTGATTTCTGTAACTGTCCAGGGATTCTCTGTTTCATGTACCTTATTATGTGTTTCCTTTTCTTATCATGTGTATGTAGGCAAGTCAAGTGGGCACTGTCACTGAGGCCATAGAGGCTGTGAAACAGGCAAAGGATGCTCATTGGGGTGTGATGGTGTCACATAGGTCTGGGGACACGGATGATTCTTTCATCGCCGACCTGGCTGTCGGTGCAGCAGCTGGACAGATCAAAGCCGGTGCCCCCTGCCGCGGAGAGTGCCTCACGAAATACAATCAGGTTTCTGTTGAATGCTTGCTGCCTTTTATGTGGATAAATGCACCGAAGTGTTGGTCTAAAGTCATAGTACCATATGGTCATTCTAAATAGCTTCTTAATTTGTCTTGAATGGTCTTTGATGTTTGCAGCTTCTAAGAATAGAGGAAGAACTTGGAAGCGAAGGGGTTTACGCTGGTGAAAATTGGAGAACTACCTCGAGCTGACTTGTGGCTTACTGGATTCCCTTGATGCGGTCCGGGGGGGGGTTCTGTAGAAATGTTTTTGTGCTGGCTCAGCAAAGGCAAGGAAAGAGGGTAGCTTAACAAACTGGGGAAACTTTCAGGCACACATTGGTTTCTTAGGTGTAGTGGTTGAACTGCTGAGACTTTACTTTTGAGAGATGTTGAGCTATGCCTTTTTTTCCTTTTCATTTATATGTGATATGGAATGGATCGTGCACAAGATACATGAATTTGAGAATGGGTTTGAAGGAGTAGAGTTTTTCATTTATACAATATACACAGTTCCAATATACTCCCTTCGTTTCTAAATATAAGCCCTTTTAGATATTTCAATACAGACTACATACGGATGTATCTCATTTTGTTCATATGCAGTTCATATTGAAAACTCTAAAAGGTCTTATATTTAGGAGCAGAGGGAGTAGTTAGTCCAAAGTGTTTGTTCTACTGAGAGCAGTTTGCTTGAGCTCAGCTTATTAATATGGTAGAAATTGTGGAACAGTCGAGCAAATATCAAACCAGACAGCAAAATGGTATGCTGAAGTATTGAAGCACTGAGGCACGCAAAGAACTCCTTATATCAACGAACAGAAAAAAAGCACACAGTACTTGATGCACAACAATTTCTTCCGAAATGACATCCAACTCCATGGTTCAACAACGTGATCGAGCTAGCACATAAGGGGACACGAAATATGGTCCTGGTATCCCCAGAGCTAGAACACAGCACACAGCAGGTTACAATCGTAAAAAAAGAGCAAGGCTTTCCAAACTTTCGCCCTCAAAGCCCACTTTAAAGATGACAGCATAATCAGGAGGATTCAGCTGCCGCCGGCGCTGCCTGTGCCGCCGCCTGTGCTGTTTGCGCCTCTGCTGCGCGCTTGACCGATGCGCACTTGATCAGATGGTTGTAGCTCCCCTTCTCCTTGAAAAGCTGGGAGAAATGGTGCTTGCAGTAGAGGATGCCTTCCAAAGCCGCGTAGTTGGACGGCGAGAGGGCGCAGCCTCCATGAGAGCATTTGAAGCAGGACTTGTGGTAGGACTTCTCTTCAACAGTCACCTGCAAGATTTGATTTAACAACTAGGCATGAGTCATCTGCATGTTATGGAGGCTTTAGGATATAACTGAAAAGGAAGTTGATTCAAGACAATTATGATGGAAGTTGGCTGCCTTTTAGAGTAAAGCGAAGGCTACACAACTATGTCCAAAGGTACAGGTAAAATAAACCCTTAAATCGCAAAACGATCAGTCAACAGTTTTCACATTCCGAAATATCAATTGTTTGTCCTTCAATTGCAAAACGGTCAATCCGACAGTTTTCACATTCCGAAACATCAATTGTTTCATGAAATGGAGAAATTCTGATACATCTTCGCGAGCTATGCTGACGCCTAGGTCACGAAACAAAACAAAACAAATATGACATACTCGGTGATATTACCTTCTCAAGAGGGTATGCTGTTTTACCACAAGTGGCGCACTTGTCCTGTGTTCCCGAAAACATGCCCGCAGCTTTGCTTGGCGATCTGGTCTGAAACAGCACATTTCACATAAGACTAACCGAATCGCACGGCAGCAAAGAGACAAGACACACATATAGAAAGAGGCAGCCAATACGGCACAGACCAGCTCAGGAGTCAGCTTCTCCGTCGCAGATTTCGCGGCTGAAAGAAACAAAACCAAGGATCAGGACAGAAATCAAGAAAACAATAGTCACTTTTGTCATGCTGACTGAAAACCTACGTGATTGTGACTGGAAGCTCTTGTTGTAGCTCCCGGTCTCCTTGAACAGCTGCGCGAAATGGGGCTTGCAGTAGGGCACCCCTTCAAACGAGGAGTAGCTGCTAAACTGCCAAACAGCAAAACAAGATAGCCAGACAGATTGTTATTTGTCTTGGTCTTGTTTTTACCAAGCCAGAAAATGCGAATTGGACAAAGTCAATATCTCCTATCCTAGGCACACGATTCTGGCATGGAATTCAAGCGCCAGATCCGTGCGGCAGAGCAGTTCGCAGATCTGACATCGCATTTCATTCTACAGATCCATGGACCGTTGACATCCGTCCATCGATCTTCTTCTTCTCTCGTTGTATCCCGGAACTAAATGAACAGTTGTGGAGATAGGGAGATAAAAGAGAGCGAGAGCGCGAGAGGGAGGTGATGGGGAGGGGACATACGGAGAGGGTGGACTTGCAGTGGTGGCACTTGAAGCAGGCGCGGTGGAAGACGGCGCCGTCGGTGGAGAGCTGGTCCATGGGGTACACCGTCTTGGTGCACACCTTGCACTTCTGCTGCGTCCCGCTGAACATGGTCGCCGTCGCCGATCTGATCTCGGCCTGCGCGCGCCTGATGTGACGAACACCGCCACGAGCGCCCCAATGGCCGCGCTTATATAGGCGGCAGCGGATGGATGGATGGAATGAATTATGGCGGTCTCTCGAGGTGGGGGGCTCGATCGGGCCGGCTCACAGTTGCCGCGGCGGAAAGGAAAAGGGAACCAACGTAGGGGAGGGGAAGGAAAGGAAAGGGAGATGGGATGAGGGTGAGGGGCCGCGCTAGTGCTCTGCTCATTAACGAATACGCAATTAATTAGTAGTATTACAGCCTTGTGCGTACGAGTGGTGTGTGCTCCGCGCACGAACGTGGCTCCGGCTGCACGGCTGTCGGTGGGCCCGGGAACGCGCGGGGACCAGATGTCAGCGGGAGCGTGTTTGGTAGGAAGCGGGAGCGCACGCGGCTCTCGGCCTGGGTCTGACTGGCGCGCGAAGTGCAGCAGAAGCAACGACTACTAGTATTCGCGTCGATGCGTGGGGCCCGGTGGTCAGCCCCTGCGACGGGGAGAGGTGAGAGATATTCTCCTGGGCAATTTGTTTTCATTGGTTAGATATATATAATACTCGCATCTTACACTAAGAAAGGGGTTATTATCCCTAAAAAGAGGGTTATCATACTCGCATATGCTCCTTCCGTTCATTGTTATAAGATGTTTTAGATATTTTAATACGGAGCACATACCAACTAAAATGAGTGTACAAACCTACTAAAACATATCTATATACAACTGGTTTAGAAAAAATAAAACATCCTATAATGTCGTAGTGAATGGAGGGAGCATGTGTTATTTTGAAAAAAATTTAGAACGATTTATTATTTTGATTTGAAGGAGGAATATATGTAGTGCGGGGGAGGGGTGGCTGCCGCAGCGGCGAGCGGTGCGGCCCACGTCGGCCAGCTCTTTCCCTGCTGCCTCGTCGGACCACTCGGCTTGTTCGCGTTTGTTTGTCTATATTTATGCAACAAACAGCGCACTGCGTGAGCATTAATTCCTTCCTGCTACGTACTGTATTTTATTGCGGTGCGAGAGGACAAGGCCGTGTTTTTATTGCATGCACAAGCTAAGCTCGGCCTACTCCGCCTAAAGGAAGAGGCTGAGGCGTGGGGCCGGGCCGTTTAGGCGGGTGGGCCGGTGCCAACTGCGCTGGCACGCACGGCGGTCTAGCTTGGCAAACGGATTACTTTTGCTCATTTATTTGCTCGTGCGTGGCCTGTCTGTGCTTATACGATATACGGGCAGGGCTACAGCTCAATTTCGTAGCGCCCGGTTCAAGCACGGTTAGGAGCATACTGGAATCTGCCCGTAACAGCCATCAAATTTGTTCACTGGACCGGACGGTACCCCTAATAAGCTGATACCAAACACGCCCGTACAGCTCATCCAAGGAAGATATCATTCCGGTCAGCAGTGCGTTGCAAAATCATATACCTAATAACCATCACATACTCGCATAATGATTGGATTTGAAGCAAGTCCCATCGTCAACCACCCAGTGCGAGTGCGACCAACGCACCATTATTCTGCCCGGCACCAACCGGAAACGCAATCAACAACTCCACGGCACCACGCCAACCAAATCACTGCCAAAACAGCACTGCACCATGCAGCACATAGTTAGCTCGTGTGGCGCCATCATCAGGTCAGTGCTAATTCTAGCTCCAAATCCACAAATCCCCAAATGCCCATGACTGTCATCGACGAAACAGCTGTTACAGCATCGTAACTGACAAGCAGGAGCATAGCAGGATCGAAGAATGTAACCATGGAAAGTAAACGGGAATTTGTGTATGCGCCACAGATGGGCGGTGGCTGCCGGTATTCTGATGCTTCATCGGGACACATCTCATGTGCCCATTTTATATCAGCAGATCATAATGGTTCTTCCCACTGTATAATAGTCTCACCGGCACCCGTTTCTTCCCCTCTTTCGAGTCTTTGGTAAACTCCAATCCGTACTCAGCAATTGGGATGAACCCGTTGCCCCGTCCACGGTACTGTTGCACAAAAAAGGGCAGATTAAGCTCGAGATGAAGTGAGGAAAATGGTGAGAAGCACCGAGTCAAGCGTAACATTCATACGAGGCCATCAAAGCCAAACGCTCAAACATGATGGCAGTGGAACAAATAAAATGGTGCAATAATCCACATTGTATTTCCAATTTTGGAGACGAGCTGGATTTAAACATCGAAAAAACGCAAAAGGAAAGGTATTCGCCAATCTTTCAAACAGTTCAATCTGCGCTTCGCAAAATGCCTTTCCAATTCATTTTGCCCAGAATCTCGAATGTTGGGGATTCAGAACATCGGACCAAGGAAACAGAAATCAAAATGCAGTTTCAGTTTTCAACACCATTCTCAAGGAAACTTTAGGCAGATTGTCTAGTTCCAACCGGACTTTTATTTTATGTTATTGAATTACCAGGAAATTTGGCTAAATATTATAAATTGCTAGTACATGTGCCTTCTGATTTGATCAACTTTTATCATAGTACGATGCAATGCCCATAGTGATGATGATGGTGTTCTTAAAGTCACTATTCTACCAAAACCCCTTGTTCAGTTTTTCTCCCTTATCAGTTGGAACAACTATTCCATTGATTTTTTATGAGAATCGCTTCCATCATGTCACAACCATATTATTAAATATAGATGAAGTTTTATTATCCTTCTCCACTCTGCACACATATAGATTCATCATCACCTAGGGCAGTTGAATTTACCTCACGCTCCGGAATGTAAATAATGATTGGTTGCCGACACAGTCTAGACAAAACCTGGAAAGAGGAGATCCCAAATGAAAATCATATGTGAATGAGCCATGTATACAGATACAAAAATTTAAGCAACAACCAACAAATACAATATCAATCTACTCGGAAAAGGGTAGCCTACTTTAGAACATCCAGAAGTTAAACAAAAGTATATTTTTGACTTTATCACGCTAAAAGGGAAGAATGATGCATGAACTGTACTACTTAAAACGTAAAATGACTGGTACGTGCGAGTCGGATGTTCTCCACATGTAATTTGTCGAATAACTGATGCCTACATCAACTATGCATGTTAACTTTTAGAACCATCAAATCCATACCAAGAGTTCTGACTCTCCACCCCAGAAATCAGGTCGCCTTATCCTTTGGCAGTAGCTACAACAGCAGGCACAGCCGTTAGCATCTCTATGTTAATGACATCGAAGTAAATAAAAAAGCTATGGGAACCTAACCGTTTCAAAGATTCATCCACTGTAATAGCTATAATCGCCTCTTCATACTTTTGACGCTCGGTTTGGTTATCACATATAACCTCTTTCACTGCCAGCCGTAGGTCGTCTAGGAAATTGAAGGTAAATTCCAGCATAAAAATATATTTCAAGAATAATCTGTCTTTCAATGGAGACCTGGTAATAATTATACTATATGGCCAGCTCCAAGGTTGAGTGATGGATACTCTCAGGTTTATCAGGATGGGGCAGTTCTAAAGAATGTGCAATGTAAACTCAAAAGAAAGACGTACAGCTCTTCTTCACATATCCCTGGCCACAGGATAAGCTTTTGAGTGTTCCGTATCTTCCTACAGGGAGCCTCTCCAAAATATTTCCTATCACCATCTCTTCATGCTCCAGTGGACTCTTCATTTTTCACTCTCCATATTCCACTATTCTATATTTTATTGATATCATATAAACAACAATATACTTGTAACCGCTATGATTTCAATGGCTATGGACCTAACGACTATTTTTCCGATGGGTATATTTGTAATGGCTACGTTTTTCTGGTCTATACATATGCAAAGTCATTCGCTCTTCCTGATTGTTACTCCTCTACAGCATAACAATGAGTCCTCGCTATTTACTGAAGCAAAGTCTCTTGGATTCATCGTCATCACATGACGGCAATGGACTTATTTTTACTACATACCCAGCACATAATATCCGCTTTTGAATGACTTTACTTTTTGGAATAGTGCAAATTGTACAAGAGCATGACGACTATTTTGTACAGAAAAGAGATAGAGCTGGACATCTTGGGTTATATTCTACAGAGAAGATTACAGTAGCATTTCGGAATGTTAATGTATGACATAGCAACGAATGCTTCAGATGGCTATGTTCGGATTGAAGAAAGTATTGCTATAAAGTCTTACAATTTGTAAAAACTATTGTTGAAGTCCCTGAGGATGAGTATTTGAGATCTTCAAATGAGAATTGTACTGCTGAATGGCTAGCAATTGGAGAAAAAAAAAGGGGGGGGGGGGTCCCAGAATGCTAAGTAGCATAGGTTGCATGCATTATAAGTGGAAAATTGTCAGCAGCACGGCAAAAATTATCTTTACTCTGCAATTGCAAAACATCATTTTCATTTCAACATCTCAAATACTCACCTCCGAAGACTTCTGCCATAGCTTTCTCAAACATTTTAGGACACTATAACAGTACTTACTCCGATCCCAACATACGAGGCCTCGCTTTGCGGCTGCGATGGCTGTGGTTTTCCGGGACGGATCCCGAGCGAGCATGGCAAGGGCTCGACCTCCAGTTCTCTTCCATGGAGCGTGCCCTGTTCTGGGCATCCACGTCCATGGTCATCGGGAATGGACGGACCGCCCTGCTCTGGGAGGATCGGTGGATCGACGGCCAGTCCGTCCGTGAACTCCTGCCCAACCTCTACGACTGCATCCCCAAGCAACGACGCACGGCGAGAACCGTGGCGGACGGGATGAATGACAACTCCTGGGCACGCGACATTCACGGCAACCTACGCTTGCATGAGATTGGTCAGTACCTGCAGCTCTGGCAGGTCTTGCAGCATACCGTGCTCTCTGCCGCCCCGGACCAGCTGATCTGGAAATGGATGGCGAGTGGCACCTACTCTGCACAATCCTGCTACTTGGCCACATTCCACGGATCGACGACTTGCTGCTCCTGGAAGCTTATCTGGAAGTGTTGGGCGCCGCCGAGAGTTAAATTCTTCCGCTGGCTGGCCAACCAAGACCAGTGCTGGACCACTGAGAGACTGGCTCGACATGGACTGCAACATCACCCACGCTGCCTCCTATGCGATCAAGAGCCGGAAATGATCCGGTACCTGCTGCTGGAATGCCCCTTCGCTCGCCAGGTGTAACACCCCGGATGTAACTTTCCATCTTTGTAACTCCAACTCTTGCCATTTTCGGCTATGAGATATGTTATTCCCTCCGTGGTTGGGTTTTGTCTTTTGTTTTGCTTTTTATTCATGTCATGCATATTATATCATGTCATCATGTGCATCTCATTTGCATACGTGTTCGTCTCATGCATCCGAGCATTTTCCCCGTTGTCCGTTTCGCAATCCGACACTCCCACATGCACCGGCGCACCCCTCTTGTCTCTTTTTCGTGTGCGGGTGTTAAACGTTCTCGAAATGGACCGAGCCTTGCCAAGTGGCCCTGGTATAGCACCGGTAGACCGCCTGTCAAGTTTCGGGTCATTTGGAGCTCGTTTGGTACTCCAACGGTTAACCGCACAACCGCAAAGGCCTCTTTTGAGTTGCAGCCCAACAACCCTCCAAAACAGCCCAATAACCCATCTAAGTCACTTCCATGCTCTCCGTCGTTGGATCACGATCGTGTGGGCGAAAACTACACCTCATTTGGACACTCCTAGCTCCTTTTACCTATAAAAACACCTTCCCCGAAAATTCCGGATCAAAACCCTAGTCCCGCTCCTCTCCCCGCAGCCGGACACGTCCGGACGGAGCCGGACGCGTCCGCCCGCCGCCGCCCAGCGAATCGGGAGCCTCCAC